>NW_024589648.1:0-1038 GCF_018398535.1 Haplochromis burtoni
TAAAAAAGTATTGAATGATCTCAAAAAGTTTCTTTTCATCTGGATGTTTTCAGTGGGGAAACCCTGAACCAGTGACTTTGTTTTGTTCCAGCCAGGGTGCGATACCATTTTGATTATTTACAAGGATATTTAATTATTTCATTGTCCAATTATTGGTTTTCAATTTAATTAATTATTTTGTGTTCATTAATTAGTTTTATCTGTCACCCATCAAACTCAGGGACACAAACAATTTAATGCTTTGGCCGGGTGTCTGTTTATTTAGTGTGCCCTGCTTAATGCACACAGCCATTCGGACCTGATGGAGCTACACTATAAGCAATATTTTAAAATACTTGCCGTGTCACCAAATATGATTTTATTATTTTTATGTAGTGCAACCTTCAAGCATTTGGTCGGTCTGTCCACATAACCACCAATTCATATCAGTCCCTTATCTGAGATCTGTATTGACTTGCTGTGTAGGGTAAAAATCAGATGTTGTGTCCGTTCATAAGCTGCAGTGACAGATTAATTCACGATGCACTGCAGCACAGCAACCATGAAATATTTAATTGAAAATTGAAAAACAAAATACATAATTTAATTAATAATAAAATTGTTTAGATATTTAATTAATTATTTCCATTTTAATTAGTAATGTAATTAAGTGTTTATTTTGTTAATTTTAGCAGTCATGGCCCCAACCCTAATGGACCTTTGTTTTAAAGTATAAGGAGAGAAACAGAGACACAATCTCTTTAAAATTTTTCTCACAGTGAATTTCAGAGTCGTTGCGATGGATAATAAGATGCGACCGGCCAGTCAGCTTGTGAGTTTTTGAAAAGTATTATTAATGATGCTGTTTAGAATTGAGATGCAGTGATTTACACAACAATTTCTTAACTCCACCTGTCTTTGGTTCTTTCTTTCAGTATGATGTCATTGAACTTCAGGTAAGAGAATATCTCCAGAAAAGGTTTTTTACTTCTGCTGTAAATACATCAACACAATGCTGAACACATGGAGTCAGACTTGATTGTTCCCTGCTCACTGCTT
>NW_024589649.1:0-1038 GCF_018398535.1 Haplochromis burtoni
AAACCTGTGTGTCCACTTCTTATTTTTTTATTATGATTAAAGATGTATGCTGTACAATCATTCCACTCTGGAACAAGAACAGTTCAAAGAAATCACTAAAATGCCATGTTTACAATGACATTCATGATTATATTCTCTGAATATAATTATATTCAGAGAATACAAACCTAAACAAGAGGAGATTTTATTTTACTGTATTAGTGTTTACTGTATTCTTTATATTTGTGTGACAGTGATTTTTTACTTTCAATGCTTACTGTCTTTGTTTCTCCTGCTGTAAAACTACTGATCTGTTTGGAAGTTTCTGCTCTTTGAGAGTCAAAATGTGAATTTTTATTTGAACCACCTAGTAAAGCTTTGTTGTTTGAAGTCATATTTCCTGTTTTGAGAATAGTGATGCCCTGAAAACCACACAATTCAGCTTTGGTTCGCAGATCACAGAGTTTTAAAGAAAGCATAACTTTTATCTTAAAAAAACAAAAATCCAAAAGATAGAAAAATAGAAAAATAGAGATTTTACATTATTTCACATTCATTATATTCTGCGATACCTCGGATAGGCGTTTTTCTGTCACAGGGTGGCACCAAGTCATTTCTTCCACCTTAAACACAGAAGACTTTCACTCACTGTTGCAGTCAAGTTAGACCTAGATCACACATTGGTTCACATGAATAAAGCTGTGAACAAATCGCTGTGTAAAAAGAAATATGTGTCTTCAGCTTAATGTCTAGAGTCCAATGATTAATATTTGGTCTGTAAATGTTTCCGAACCATCATAACTCATAAGGTATGAAGAAGAATCAAATAATTCTTTGTTTTAGATTGTAGATTTCATTAGTGTCAGTACATTTATGACCACATGGTTACAGGCTGTTTTCTGTGTGATTCACATATTAATTAAAATGGTACTGATGGTAACATTTGAGTTTGAAAACGATAATTAGCAACAGTGTTGGTCAAGTTACTTGAAAAAAGTAATCAGTAACTAATTACTGATTACTTCCCCAAAAAAGTAATCCTGTTACTTTACTGATTAC
>NW_024589650.1:0-1037 GCF_018398535.1 Haplochromis burtoni
AAAGGCATTAAATAACAAATCTTTAATGTCTTGCCAAAAAGTTTTATAGAATTCAATCGTTAGGCCGTCAATTCCAGGCGATTTTCCATTTTTCATTTGTTTTAGAGCTGTTTCTAATTCAGATATATTCAAATCTTCTTCTAACCATATTTTATCTTCCTCTTCCAATTTTTTTTACCTGGTCTTTAATCATATCAAAAAAAGATGTCTGCATTCTCTTTTTCGGTTCTTGGTTTCTACAGATTACTATAGAATATGTTAATTTCCTCACTAATTTAGTTTGGTTCCTCTATCATAGTGCCATCCTCACTCAATTTAGTTATTTTTTTCTTTGTTTGTCTGCGCTTCTCAAGACTATAGAAATAAGATGATTTTTTCCCCCATGTTCAATCCACTTGGCTTTAGACCTTACAAGTGCTCCTTTAGCCTTAATCAAGTACACCTCATCTAGTTGACTTTGTAAAGATTGTAAGTATTCTGACTCTTCTGCAGTCATACAAGGCTTACCACATGATAAATGTATTTGTTCGATTAGATTTTTCTGTTCACATATGCGTGTGGCAGACACTTTCTTTCCCGTTTCTATAGCTAGTTGTTTGACACTATATTTAAACCATTCCCATTTACTGACATTAGTCATCATCAAATTGTTAATTTCTAATTGAATTTTTTTTAACTTGTGTACAGAAATCTTTGTTTTGTAATAAACTATTGTTAAATTTCCATAAGTTTGCAGATCTTTGTTATTTACGTAGAGATGATGAGAGATTTATCAGACAATGATCAGTAAGTGGGGTTGTTTGGGTTTCACATTTAGTAACATATGATGATACTGTTTGGGAGACAAGCCAATAATCTAGTCTTGAACATACGTTCTTATTTGTTGGACTAAACCAAGTGTATTTCTTCGTATTTGGGTTTGTCATCCTCCAATAATCCATCATATTAGTTGTTGTACAAAAATCACAAATAATGCTATCGTGTTCTGGTTCTTTTCCTCTCTGTGGTTGCCTGTCAAGCCATGAGTTAGGTGCCAG
>NW_024589651.1:0-1037 GCF_018398535.1 Haplochromis burtoni
TCTCGCGTGGGATTCTCACATTGTGGAACATCGCAAACCTGTTGTGAGAGAAATAAATGTTACAGAAAAGAATTGTTACACATCAAAGAGCGAGCCATTCAGTGGATCCTAATGTTTCTTTGTTTTTGGTGTGCAGGCAGGTCAGGCAGATATTTATTGTTGTTATCATCATCATCATCATCATCTTTTTTTTCTAATTTTTAGTCTTATGGCACCAACACATTTAACAGAAAACAAAAGTTGGGACGGAGGCAACAAAGGACTGTAAAATGAGGTGGTACATTTTCTCAGAAAGTAAAGATGGGCAGAGGTGGAACCATTTCTGAACACTGCTAAAATAAAATGGTGAATTTTATGAATATCACCATCTACAGTACAAAGTGTTAACAAAAGATTCTGGAGCAGTTTTCTTTTGTTAACACTACATTAACAATCCAATATTGGATGACCATCATCTTTAGGCCACAGGTGGCACCGGATTACATTCTATTATTTACAATATAGCGCAGGGCACTGAATTGGGTGATTCCCACAAAGCTGTGGTTAGTAAGTCAGGTCATATTCTCCAAAACCAGAGACCTCCAGGAATAAATGGGTTTTTTCAAAATTCTCATCACCAGTATGTGTCTGGATCAATTTTATGTTTTTCGTTAATGTCATAAAAATCCTTATCATATAAAACAGATATAATTCTGCCAAGCTATGTAAAAATCTCTATATTTATGCCTAATATTAATATATATGGTATTTAACCAAAGAAAATATTTGAATTTATTGAAAATTACTGTGTCCACGCTAAATGTTTCTCATCACCTGCTCAATAAAAAGTACCGTGTCCCTTTAAACTGACCAGCAGTCCCACAATGCATCTCTTCAATAAAATCCAAAATGGACATGTGGTCAGTTGTTCCCTCTTCTCTTACTTTGTGATGTTTTTGTAACGTTACTGACTCTTCTGTCGTTATCATTACCGATATGAGATTATTCTCAATACTTTTTTAAAGGACAACATGCTATGGAGCGTCTGATGGTCTTCT
>NW_024589652.1:0-1037 GCF_018398535.1 Haplochromis burtoni
AACCAAGCAGCCGAAGAAAGAAGTAAGACAAAGAAAACAATAATTCTGTGTGGACAAGTGTTAGAAAATGAGGTTCATTCTAACATGGTGCTGGTGGTGTAGTTGTTGTCTTCTCCTTCAACATACTGCACTTGATTGGTGTACACATGTTGCACTGGCACTGATGTGAGCTGCTGCTGGACCTAAGGAGTGAGTGCGCACACACACACACACACACACACACACACACACACACACACACACCAAAATCCAATAAATCCTCAGCCATCTTGTTGAACTACATCAACTCTTTCATCCTTTAGAATCTTAATATCTTTCATGTCTGGCCTTGTTTTTGCACTACAAACATTTCTTATACTGACAGCTTCTCTGTCCACTCATCTTTGTAGCAGCAGATTCTCTCGTGTCCCTGACCTACTTGGAAAGCGGCGGTTGCTGTGTGCAGAGGTGGCTGATTGGGACCTGAGCTGAGGATGGCAGGGTAGCCTATCTCTCTCTCAGCATGCACAGAGAGCATGCACAGTGACTGCCAATACTCATCCAAGGGGAGGTAGACGGGTTTGCAGCAGTAGCCGTTTACGCAGTCTGCTGACATCCAGGCAAGGCAGACTGACTCCTCTGCCTCATGACGCAGCTGCCAATCTTCTAGTTTCCTATCCCTGACTAAACCGGTCACCTCCGTGCTAAGGGGAAGCTGAAAAGTTGCAGATTTGACCACAGAAACGATGAGCTGACTAATACTGAGCCAAAACACAAGGAAGTTGCAAAGTTTTGTACGCATCACAAGTCACATTGATCACACATTTAGTGAAGTGAAGCTGTGATGACTAGCTCGCATTTACACACTGGTTAGTGAAAGCATAAGTTATTTTCAGACATCACGTATATGCCATCACCACTGACAAACTCCACTGGGAGTTTGGCTTACCTCCTGGGTGATGTGGACAGGCTGTAGACTGGTGACGCTGAGCTGTGTGCCTGGCTCAGTTTTGGCAATCTGGGAGGTGGCCTGCACCACTGACCTCTATTGAGATGAA
>NW_024589653.1:0-1037 GCF_018398535.1 Haplochromis burtoni
CTGTCTCCCCTAGTCTAGTTCGCGTCTCTGTGTCATACTTCCTGTTTTACGTTGAAGGTCCGTGTCTTATGTGAATGTGTTCAGTTTACGCTTCCTTGTCTCATCAGTTCTTATTTCCCCCAGCTGTGCTCTCCTTCTGTGTCTCATTCCCCTCGTTACTTCCCAGTGTATTTAAACCCTGTGTTTCTCTAAGTCAGTGTCGCGTCGTCCCTCATGCTGTGTGGATCTCTGTGTCTGTGGGTTTAGTTTGTGAGTTTCCAGTTTAGTTTGCTTTGTATGACTTTCTCCTGTCAGCAAATAAAGCTAAGTTCTTTGTGTTTAAACCTCGTGCTTGAGTGCCTACATTTTGGGTCCAACTCCTGCCTGCCGCACAGCGTTTCATGACACAAGTAATGTTTGTAACAGACAGTGCTGTTTAAATTTCAATGTTAACAGTTCAGTGCAACACTTAACTTGTTTGCTAATTAGGGCAATACAAATTCAAATAGTTTAAACTCTGTTGTATAGAATATAGAACATCTCTGAAACATCAAAAGTACAGTTCTCAGTAACAATCCCTAGTTAGAGGGATTGTTTAAAGATATATGGTCAAAACCTCTGAAAAGCATGCCTGTGATAACAGAAATCAGGTAAGAGCACAGTACTCAATATCAGCAGGGATAACTGAAAACATAAACAACACAGTAGTTCCCAGTCAAGGTACAGTTAAACTGACTGTACCGATCTGTTCAAAATGTCTTTAAATGGTCTCTCACCACTCGTGATCAGAGAGATTGGCGATGAGGGTGAGTACTCTTGGGTTCACATGCAGTGTCTTCTTCTTAGTTTTTTCAACTTTTGTTCCCTTCTCTGGGTTAATGTTGAAGAAACACCTTGATAAACACAATATTCCATAATAAAACATTATACAATGAAAAAAAAAGAAAAAGAAAGGGAAAGGCAAGGGAAAAGTAAAAGAATTACCTCTGAAGAAATTCAAGTGTGGAGCCAAGTTCCAGGGGATAGTGGATGTTCAGGCAGTAGTAGCTACCAAGCAT
>NW_024589654.1:0-1036 GCF_018398535.1 Haplochromis burtoni
TGATTGAGCATGCATCAAGACAATTGACACCATCAGTTTTTAGAACTTACAATAGTAAGTTGTAGTAGTTCAAAGCACATTTTACTGCAAGGCAGTTTGTCTACAGTGGGTTTTCAATACTCCTTAACCAAAATACACAATGAGAAAAATTTTTAAAAAACGCCCCACAGAAAACGTACAAAAATTAAATAAATAACATGAACATGAACCAGAAAATCATTCAACAATAGAAGCACAAGACCCACCTTCACAGCTCGGGTGAAATTTTGCATTATTTTTAACTAATCATGAATTGTAGTCTGTTAAATATCAACACTTCACCAAGTTATTTTGATTCCTCATAGGCATTCGATGGAAGACAACACACTGTTTTCTATAATGTTTTCATCCTTATTTATTTTAATTCTTTTTATCATATTATCCCTTTGTTTACCACTTTGGCTGACACTTGATGTCTTTTTATATAAACTAAAATTACTTGACTGCTCAGTAGATCATTTAACACTTTTATTCACTTTAATTCACTTTTCTTCACTTCTAGAAGGAAGATGCGTCCTGCATGACACTCTGCCGCGAATCACGAAATGGCGGTGTGCGCTTAACAGTATTTTTACAAGCTGTCCCACTCTAGTCTAAACAACAGTCTTACACGAGCATTCAGTAGTCACGTTGCATAGGGCTTTGGAGCGTGATGTCACGGGGGTGGGCGTGGAAAGGATTTTTGCCCGATCTGCCATTTTGGGGGTCTAAACAAAGCGCAAGCAAAAAAGGAGCGAAGGCACACACAACAGCCATGGTTCGTATATGCTGTGTGGTCGGCTGCAATGTTCGATCGCACGACCGGCAAGAGAATAAAGACCTACCATAGAACCAAGTCCGCCAGAGCTTACTTTATATTTTTACATGCTGTAGTGCCATTTTTGGGAGTATTTCAAGTTGCTATATATCAATACAACTGTTATAGCCCATATTTTAATAATATGTATGCATTCAGTCCATAATAACTACATTAATTGCAAAAAAGTGCAATAAACTA
>NW_024589655.1:0-1036 GCF_018398535.1 Haplochromis burtoni
ACATTTGATGCCTCAGGTGTCTCAGTCTATAGCGTTCTGCAACTACAACTAACCTGAGACTTGGATTTGGCTGCAGGTGCCCCTGTACATCCTTCTCAGCAGCACACATGTGGGTACCATTTAATCACACTTCTTCCTGAGCTATGCTTCATCACAAGACCAAAGGTGTTACAGTCTAATCATCATCCAGAAGAAACATTTGAAGAAACATCATGGAGAAGAAAGATTTACGCGCCTCCTGGTTTTGTTTTCTGATCCTGCAAAAAGACTGAGGACAACAAAGCCCAGAGAACACGAGATACACAACATCCAACATTCAGACTCAACAGCCTCCATAAATGAAGAGCACCAGGTTGGTTCAATTATAGTAGATATAAGCATACTTCACATTACTGGGTATGAATAATAATGAGGAGGTAAACTTTGAAATGCAGAGCATGAGGTTCCATTGTATGGACTGATAAAAGCCGAAGCGGGTGAATAAAGTCACCCAGTCCCTAGCTGTGCCATTACCCAGAATACACCACTCCCTCCATAAATACAATAAACGACACAAAAGTAATAACCTTAATTTATCTGCTGTATCTGCTGTTTCTTAGGTAGTTGTTTACATTATATAATTTATTGTGTTCTGTATAGTCACTACAATTTGATTTTGGAAATATGTAAATATACGGGCAACAGGCTCTTCCGCGACAATCTCTTGTCGTCAATAAGCAACGTTTAGGGAGCTCTATAGTATTTAATAACAGAACCCTGCATTTCAAATCTCAACGCAAGGGGGGTACACTGCGCGTCAATAAGTGAAGCAGAGGGAGCCTGACCATGCGTCACACATTTGACCAGTTGGGAGTTAGAACGTATTAGTGTGTCTGAGTCTTCTATCAAAAGTTACAGCTGTCTTTATGAAGTTGATGAAAAACGCTTTATTTCACCACGTTAGTGCGTTTCTTACAATCCCATGCATTTGAATGGAGTTCTTGCCTGACACAAAGTACAGGTTTTCATTTTGTGAGTAACTTTATGCTTTATTTCA
>NW_024589656.1:0-1036 GCF_018398535.1 Haplochromis burtoni
ACACACACACACACACACACACACACACACACACACACACATATATATATACACATACATAGTGGTAGTATTTTTTTTACAAAGTACTAACTTGCAAATACATCTGAATAGTGGGTGGACGTCCATCCCCCTAAAGCAACTGGGGTGCACCTGCCTTGACATAATAGTTCCACCTGAGGTGTTGCTCCATTTTTCTGTCCTTCTGTACAGTCCATGTGACAAAATAATATACTGCATAAATTGGTCGTGTTTCCAAAGTCATTGTGAATATTCATAGTCACAGAAAATCACAAATAAACAAATTAAATAAATTACATTAAATGATTAACACAAAACTGGCCATGTATTTTGGGTGTGCCACATTTATCATTATTCACCAAGAGAAATCTGATTGGAGCTTTATGTGTTAATGTAGATGTTGCTGTATTTAGTGGAGAAGGCGTGCTGGACAACATGAGGGAGACTATTGAATTCCATGTGCACTCAAAGAAGGACATGTTTGAAGAGGCAAAAAAACACCATGTTGGCAGAGTTGCCTGATTTGATGGTTTGTCATGTTTTATAAAGAAATATTATCATTATTTTGTTACACATGTTCTTTTTAGCCACAATTTCACTTAAACCCATTTTACTCTGTGTTAGTGGAATAGGTCTATACGAAACTGTACGTTACTATTAATATTTCATTATTCAGTATGAGAAGCTTCTAAATACACATCTGAAGAAGTCATGTTTGACTCAAGAGCAATATTTTGATCTATGATAAATGATTACCGTTTTAAATTAGGTACACATCCTGAAGTCGCCGGAGAAAACCATGATGGAATCCACTGAACATTCAAGGCTGAGGAGTGCTTACTCCCAGGTAAACAGAATAGTTTCCTGTAATTACAGTAGTTCCAGTTGTTTAATTATGCTTCCTTACTTTTCTCTTTCTCTTTAGAACTCCTTAAATCGTATGTTCCTGCCAGAGCATTAAGATCATCTACTCAGTTACTCTTGGTGCAGCCTAGATCTCGGCTGAAGTCTAGAGGTG
>NW_024589657.1:0-1036 GCF_018398535.1 Haplochromis burtoni
TAAAACACACCATATCGGTATCGGCAGATATCCAAATTTATTATATCGGACATAAAAAAAGTGGTATCTCTAGAAGTTACGTTAGATTTGCACATGCGTTGTACCGATCGGGTTTCCGTTACGGATCCGGTAGTGACAGCGCCGTCGATTCCGGTGTAGACTTCAGGTCTGTCTCAATATGCGTACTTGTGCGTTCTCGTGTACTCGTGATACGTCATCAGTACGCATCAAGTCGAGAACGTGAAAAATTCTGAGATGTGTTCTCGCTCCGCCTGTTTTATCGAGCATGCATTGGTGGTGACTTGTGTGTACTTGGTACAGCTAAATATCTCAGAATGCATTTCGTCTCAAACCCAAATGCAGCAATGGTGGAGGAGTGCGGCTAAAAACTTTTAAATATTACTCTCTAGCCCAATAACTATAAAATCCAGAAAGCTACACAACACTGGCGGTTCATTTACAAACACAAGTCTAACTTACGTTTCACACTGTTTTTTGTCAGAAAACACATTGTTACAGCTTAAATGTCAGAAATCTGCACTGTCATGAACAAAAATTTAAACCTAATTTTTCACGATTTGTTGGATTAACCCACTGAGGTCTGAAATACAACTGGCCATTTTTGACTCCTTTTGAGTTTACGCTTGTATTTCACCCTCAGATTGTTTCATTTTTTTCCCCCCTTGCCTTGTTTGGTATCTTTTCAGCTCAACTGAATTTAGTTGTTTTTTTCACTGACATACTGCATTAGTGTTACTGATCTGAAATCACACAACGAACTTAAAATCCTACTAGTATTTTTTTACTGTAAAAAAACCACAGACATGTTGGGTAAATCTTTATAACTTGAAATGCAAATATAAAATGTGCATTTTGTAAACATATACAACTATTTATCTAAAAATGAAGCTGATACACCTGCTGTTTTTTTTTTTTTTCTTTTCATTTTGTTACATTATAGCCACAGCCACCCTGGGGCGCACTGACAGAGGCGAGGCTGCCGGACACTGGCGCCACTGGGCCCTCTGACCACCAC
>NW_024589658.1:0-1035 GCF_018398535.1 Haplochromis burtoni
AAAAAACCCAAACAAACAGTATCAGCAGTATAACATTGCAGTTTTTCGTTTTGTGTTCAGTAAAGAATTGCTGAAGTGCAGTCTTTGACCCTTCAGTGAAACAGACGGTTTTTGAGAGCAAGAGCTTTGTTGGCGAGTTTAGCTCCATCCAGTTCCATGAAAACCTTCTGGAAAACCTCAAAGGTGTAGCGGAGGTCAGCAGGGTAGGCAAGGTTTAGTGCATACATGAGTCCAAATAGCATTACCACAGCAAATGGTGCATTATCCAAATTCTTCACCACCCTGATGCCTTCAAGGACAACTCCAATGTCTTCTTGTTCATCTGCTGAAGCTTGTTCTTTAAGAAGATAAATTCCAACAGTGGTGTCTTCAATGGCCTCATTGATGGCGTCTTCATCCATGTCCTGTAAAAAATACATAAATAAATAAAATAAAAGTCATGTTACTCAATCCATGGCAAGTGAGCAATATGATGTACTGGTGAAAGTCACCCCCCCAACCCCCCAAAAAATAAAATAAAATACCCCAAGTACTTACCACATACTCCCGGATAAGGTTGTCAGGATCTTCACCCATGTAGATACACACTCCCTTAATGACACACTCACGTCCAGCATCAACATCTTCACACTGAAATGAAATTTGTGTGATTAGTATCTTCAGTCAGCCCTTCTCATTGATTTTAGGTTTTAGTACTGTACTTTACATGAATGCTTTCAAAGTAAAGGCACACATACTAATAAAGTTGACTAAGTAGATTAAAACAAAAACAAGCAGATGTAAAAGTAGTACAAGATGACAGCATTTATCATTGGAAAAACATTTACAATTTTTAACCAATTAAAAGTTTTGTCCAAAAGGGGTCATAGTTGTGTTAAGGCTTTATCACTTACATTATCCATTTGTGCCACAACTTTTTTCAGTCTTTGTCCAAGCTGTCCTCCTCTTCTTTTGAACAGCTTCACCAGGTTGTCTAAGTGGAGATCCATCTGAGACAGGAACTTTGATTGAAGGGGGATTGTGGTAATTCTTTTA
>NW_024589659.1:0-1035 GCF_018398535.1 Haplochromis burtoni
TGTCTGGGGCAGAGACAAGCAGAAGGAAATTGACCACTGATGGAGCAAAGATTTCTGGAGGGGCCAGAAAAGAGGTCAGAGAGATAATAAGGCAAATGAGCATCAAAGGATTTGTGGGAACCAGAATCACAGTGTTAGTGGATAAAAGTTGAGGGAATGTGTCACAATGATTGATTGTGAACAACAATAAATCAGCAGTTTTGTCTGCACTTTATCCACAGCCCAGGGGAGAACTGAAAAATCTATTCATGAGTGTTTCACAAACAGAAAGCGAAAGAAAGGTCTTACCAGATGACCTTCCATTAACTTAACCCATCTTTTTGTTTCCGTTTAAATCATATTTGTTTAAAATCCCATTTAAAAAACACTTACGCAGTGAGGTACATCCACACTGTGGTATTTTCAGCCTGGACAATTTGTGGGCGGTGGGCCGTTTTAGAAGGCTGTACCAAACGCCAAGGCGATCAGCATCACGAGGAGACTAAAATTCGATAAACACCTGAAACACAAGAAAGAAAATGAACATTTTACCTTCACATTGGAAATGTTAGAAAACAAGTGCTAAGCACAGGTGGAAAGAGTGAACTAAGTACAGCTTTATTGTGGAGTTCACTGGATTCAAGAGGCAGAAATCCTGGCTCAATGATGCACTGGAGCCATGCTCAACATGACCCCTGCACTAATGCTGTAATGTGATAAATACTAGTGTGCATGAGCATATGAAGAATTGCTCAGCGAGCAGCTTATCGGCAGTCTCTCTTTACTATCGCTATAGTTTTGCAGTTGTGCTTTCCTCAAGATAAGTAGCATCCAAATCGAGACACATTATCTCTTTTGAAGGATGGATTTATGAAGGTTGGTGCACGTCCTTTAGTTTGGTGTGCAAGCGGTTAATCTGTCAATTTTTCTGTATGGTTAAGATTACACTTACACAAGCACATATCTCACACAGCCTTTCACAGACTTCTAACACATGCACTTGTTGGCATTTATGAGTGTGTTTATACCTTGTTGAGAAGAGGCAGGTAGTTTCTT
>NW_024589660.1:0-1035 GCF_018398535.1 Haplochromis burtoni
ATAGTTGGTCTGACAGTTTCTGCAGTACTTCTTCTTCTTGTTGCAGCTGCTGTTGGTATCCTGATCTACAGAGGCTGTAATCTGAATCCTGCTGATCCACATGTAGCAGAGCATCTTCAGCATGAATGTGAGTCAGATGAACAAACACAAAGAAAGATAAATAAATCATGGTGAACATCCAGCAGACGCTGTAGAAAGCTGGACAACAGAACATGTTCAACTATGAAAACTCGACTTTAAAACATTTAAATAGCTGCTGGATGTTCAGAAGTTCATTAATTAAATCCAACATGACTAAAAACTCAAATGTCAAAGCAAATAAACAAAATATTTAAAGTCAATCATTCTGATCATAATTGTACTTTGACCTTTAACCTCTCTGCTCTGTGTTGTTTCCTCTTTCAGACAAAACCATCACAGCTGAGTCTGGAGAGGACGTCACTCTGACATGTCGAGCTCCAAACAAGAAGATCATAGTTATAGTTTGGAGCAGAGAAGACCTGAAAGATGAATATGTGCTTTTTTACGAAAACGGACAGTTTGTTCCAGAGTACCAGCATCCATCTTTTAAGAACCGGGTGGATCTGCAGGACAGGCAGATGAAGGATGGAGACGTCTCTTTGATTCTGAAGGATGTGAACACTGCTGATAGTGGAACATACGAGTGTCGTCTTGTTAGTGGAACAAAGCGCAGGAGGAGAGGCATCAGCACGGAACCAATCAGCATCATCTACCTTTGTGTTATTCCTCCAGGTGAGTGAGTAGAGTTGAGTGTGTGTGTGATCAGAGGTGAAGCTGCTTCCTGGTTGTTGATGTTTGTTGTATATGTGACCAAGTGGTCGGCGGGGTTATGAACATGACAGCGCTGTAGCTGTCATATAATCGGCTCTTGCTGATCAGTCCGTCGCAGTATGGCCGCATTTACTGCTGTTTTGAGCTAAATGCAAGGGAGGAAATAATCCAACAAAACACCGGCTTAGCTTTATACGGGCTAGCGCCACCCTGCAATCAATGTGCAGGTGGGTTCCCAATTAA
>NW_024589661.1:0-1035 GCF_018398535.1 Haplochromis burtoni
GGTGCATTCTCTAGCTTTTACAAAAATGCTATGCATCACCAGGTGCTTCATCAGATGCTGTGAAGTACAGCCAGACCTTTGAGTGCTTCGCCTTGGGCATTTTTAATCTGTAGCTCTCTGTTGCAGGGTGTTTTGGTACCATTCTTTATTCATGGCTGTGTTTGGGGGCAAAATTATGAGTGAGCCCACTCGCTTTACTGTTGGCATGACGCAGGACTGATGGTAGCGCTCACCTTTTCTTCTCCGCTCAAGCCTTTTTCCCAGATGCCCCAAAACAATCGGAAAGATGCTTCATCTGAGAATATGACTTTGCCCCAATCCTCAACAGTCCATTCACCGTGTTTACATGTTTTTTGTTAAATTAAATCATGTTAACATGAAATAAACAGAAAAGGAAAATTGTGACAACAAAATCTCTTTCTGACTTCTTTAGAAATATATATTTTTCCAGCTCCAGTCCGTAAAGTTAATCTCCAACAAGTAGGACAAAGGATCACCTGCAGCTCAGACGGGATCTACCCTCAACCTGAGCTCACCTGGTCCACCAGCCCTTCATCCAGCATCACCAACAGCAACACAACAGCCCATCAGACTGACCAGCAGCTTTACAGCATCAGCAGTTCTCTGATACTTCCAAACAGTGACATGGATCTATATTACATCTGCCAGTCAGCACTGGCAGAAACAGGAAGAGAGCAACCTTCAGAAAAAGAAATATTAAATCCATCCATCCAGCTAGTGGAACATTTTCATCAGATCTTTACAGGAGATTATATCTGAACTCTGTGGAGCCTGATCTCAAGGGTTTTAAGTCTGACACTGAAACCAGAGGAACTTTCTGTCTCTTCAGATTCACTGTGATGGGAGTGATTTCAGCCCTGTGTGATCACGCTGATGTTTGCACAGAGCAGACAATGAGGTGAATGTTTTGGCACATTGGTAACAGTGAAACAGTTTATTAGTAACGTGGGATCGTTTGTGTTTGGAGTATGAACTGAGATTCCTGAAGCTCTTGTCACACTGGTCACAGCTGTA
>NW_024589662.1:0-1034 GCF_018398535.1 Haplochromis burtoni
CCCATGCTGGGTCAGCCTCAGGGATTTTTGATCCAACCATGAGTGGCAAGAGACGAAGCAAAGCCCAGTTCTCGTGGGCATTGCCCCCCACACTTTTCCGTTGGGCAAAGTTCACAGGAACAAGCTGTGGTGCATTGGTTTTGTCCGACCATTTATAGGGGAACTCTTTGATGCATTTGTTCAGCTCTTCAAGAGTGAAGTATTTGTTGTGAATGAATAGTCTTAGGCACAGTGCTATTTCTAGGGGCACTACACCTTCAAAGAGATCATGCAACACATCAGGTGGATATCCAGACAAAACATGAAAATATTTAAGTTTTGCCGTCAGTGCACACTGTCTCTTCACTCCATAAACATGCATCAAACTGTTATTTTCCTGTAAAGCCTGGACATGCAGTGTGTGTTGTTCCGCTGTTCTGGGTGGGAATGCCTTATTTCTCACTTCACCATCTTGAAATTGTGACTTTTCACCAAGACAAAACCTACAGACATATGAACTGGAAAAGCTCTCAACAAATCCCCCCATAGAATGGGCACCAAGGTTGTCTGCAACTACACTAAACACTGTGCCTTTGACCCTTCTACCCAGTGATGGAACATACAGTCCTTCCTCCTCTAAGACCACAAGATCTTTGAGCAGTGGCTCTAACACAGCACTGTAACCAAATCTCTTTACATCCTCAGCCTTGCAAAGAATTGCTAAGAAGATTGAGTTTAGCTCAGATCTGAGCAATGAAGGGACATCAGCTAACACCCAATATACAGATGTGATTTTGTGTTTTTTCCTGGATGTACCGAGAGGATTGCAAATCTCAAAGTCATCCACATAGAGATTTAGCGCAATTGAAAGGTCATTTTTTGAGAACAACTCGTTGGTTTTGTAAAAGGTGCCGTCATGAAATGAGTTGTACACGGTTCTCTGCGCCTCTGCTTCACTCAAGATCAGGTCTAGTATATCTTTCCTGCTAAGAACCTGAAGTAAAGACTTTAGAATGGGAACATACTGGAAGCTACTCTCTCCAGTAAGAATATAC
>NW_024589663.1:0-1034 GCF_018398535.1 Haplochromis burtoni
CTAAAAAAGTAACCTAGTTTTAGTTTTAACTTCGACACAAGCCTTTGAATGTGAGTCTTAAATGACAAATTCTGATCTATGTTGATCCCTAGATACTTGTAAGATGTGACCATTTCAATTTCAGATCCTTGAATTGTTTTAATCTTAGGAGACGTAGCTAACAACTCTTTGCCATTTGAGAATAACATTAACTTGGATTTCTCTTGATTTAACACCAACTTAAGTTGAGTTAAATGGGACTGAACGACATCAAAGGCAGACTGCAGAAATTGCAGGGTTTGTGCTACTGAAGGGGATGAACAATAAATAATTGTATCATGTGCATAAAGATGAAATGCTGCATTTGACAAATTATCACAAAGGTTGTTTATGTAAAGAGAAAATAGCAATGGTCCTAATATGGAACCCTGCGGAACTCCTTTGGATACTGGGAGAAAAGAGGAAGAAGACCCAGCAGCACGGACACACTGTTTTCTTGCTGACAAGTAATTTGAAAACCAACTTACAGCATTTACAGATAGACCAATATTGTTTAGTCTATTTAATAAAATAGCATGGTCAACTGTGTCAAAAGCTTTTGACAAATCAAGAAAAAGAGCAGCACAGTATTTTTTGCAGTCCATTGAATCAACAATGTCATTAACCACTTTAATAGCAGCAGTTATTGTGCTGTGTTGTTTTCTGAATCCTGACTGATGTTGGGAAAGAACTGAATTATGTTACACCCCGGCCTAGGCAACCGGAGTGCAACGCAGGAATATAAAAATAACAAAAAAAACACACGACAAAAAAAACACTAAGGCTCTCCACCAAAATCCCAAAACGAAAGTAGTGACAAAACGCATTTACAGCTATTTACAACAGACTATTTATTTACAACAAACACCAAACTATTTACACCACGGGGAAGATCGCGACCATGACACACTGAAACACAAGGCTTAAATACATAGGAGCAATCAGGGAATGGACCACAGGAGGGAAACACAGCTGGGGCAAATTAGACCTGACGAGACAAGGAAACGTAAACTGAA
>NW_024589664.1:0-1034 GCF_018398535.1 Haplochromis burtoni
GAGTCCTTGTCCCTTGTTCATAAGGTTTCTCCATGGAAATGTCTAATAGTGTGTGTGGGGATCCACAGCCCTGCCCCCAAAGGTATAAAACAGGCATGGAGGAGACCTGGGCCACAGGCATCCAGAGGCCCCTCAGAGCACAAGAGCCTCAGGAGGACCAGCACAGGGACAATCACGGCAGAGGAGAGCCCCAGAAGTCCTCTTATTGATTTGTGCACCTGCACAAGCAGTGATGGGAATTAGGACAGGAGCTTCAGGAGTTTAGTGCTGGTGGTGGAGATGAACCTAGGGGCTTGGATTGAGCCTAAGCAATATGGGAGAGGCAGAGAAAGGGAGGAGATGGGTTGAATAAATCCACCTGCAAGGGAGAATGACAGAGGAGCAGTGAGATTTAACTATGTGGAGTGGAGACTGACTGGCCCGAAGAAGGCGGGCAGAAAGATGATTGGACTAGACCAGTGATGTCAGCAATGAGCTATAAAAGTGATGTAAATTCTAGATACATTTGTCTGCCCGAGACATATGTGTGACTATAGATTTCTCTTATTGAACTTACGCATAAGCTTCATTTAGAATATACAAAAAATGCAAATAGTGAAGCTGTGCACACATGCACACATGTCAAGACCAGCTCTGAACTACAACATTCAAGAAAGAACGAAGGAGAGAAATCCTCTAAGAATAAAAAAAATAAATGCAAAATCATAATAATCAGATTGGAAATGAACATTACTGAAATACCACCATTACAAAATAATGGCAAGGTTGGATTTTTACCTCATGAGGGCCTTCAGCAGGTCAGTCTTGTCACGGTCTGCGGAGACAGGGGCGTGTGGAGGTGTGTGTGATGGACCCAGGTGCGTACACAAGTGAGTAGATGGGAGTGAACTTAACAGAAAGCGAGCCTTTATTATGGCTGAAGACAAAGTGTACAAACACAGCAGCGCGACTAAACTAGACTATAACTAAACTGGGAAAACTAGTACTGTGACAAACTAAGACGACTCAGAGACTATGGTGATAACTGCAAAGAC
>NW_024589665.1:0-1033 GCF_018398535.1 Haplochromis burtoni
CTGTGTCAAAATACAGCAAGTAATTTGATTCTGGAAGATCAGCAGTGTTTTAGATCAATGTCTGAATCTTGCAGTATACAATAAAGAATCCGGGAGCAGCAGTGTGGCTTCATGCTGAGGGAGCACAACAGATGTGATTTTTGCTTTGTGTAGAGAAGGCCAGAAAGACTTGCATTGTGTTTTGTGGATCTAGACAAAGTGTGTAATAGGGTGTTAAGTAAGGAAGTGCAGCACTGCATGAGGAAGTCAGGAGTGACAGAAATGTGAGGCTGGTGTAAGACATGTATGAGGACGGAGAGACAGTGGTTAGGTGTGCAGTAGGGGTGACAGACTGGTTCAAGGTGGGGTGTTAGATTATTTTGGTGAAAGAAGAGAGCACAGGCAGGGTGTAGTGAGTAGAGATGAGTGTGAGGAGGGGTGACTTGTGACAGAAAGAGATCTCCCAATGAGATTTTCAGTGAGAGTGATGAGGATGGACAGGATTAGAATCAAGGATATCATAGAGGACAAAGCTAGGATAAGATGGAGGCAGGTGAGCTGCTGTGGTGATCCTTAAAGAAAGAGGTCAAAATAAAAAGACAGGTTATTATATTTCAGTGTATTGATGAGTCAGGATCTGACGGTAAATTATATATTTTATGTATATCTTGTGTAGTTCTGCACACCGTACAAGTGAGCTATGTCAGAGATTTCAGGTTTAGAAGGTGGACTAGTCGTAATAAAGAAGCCCTCAGATATATCGATAACACTAAAGAAAGCCTTCATACATATTTAATGAGGTCAGCTGCACAAAGAGCTTAGTCCTTGGACCAAATTTCCTAGCACTCTGCACCACAGCAAAACTATCTTTAGACGTCTGTCTACCACTAAAAGGCGGAAAGTAATGGTTGATGTTACATCATACAGGTCAGCTGTTACACACAGACTTCAGTTTTCAGGATATCACAGCTGTGCTTTGGATAAATGCCTCAGCAACACAATTTCTAACAGATAAGCTCACCCTTACTAAAAGAAACATATTGATCTTCAGTCT
>NW_024589666.1:0-1033 GCF_018398535.1 Haplochromis burtoni
GTCTTACTTCAGAAAGAATACCATGATACCACAAAGTTCCTGTGCGTTCAGTGCAGGGGTTTACTTACTCCTGAGAAGGTCCAGGCTGTCCTGGGATTTGAGCAGGCCAGAACTACAGAGTAAAGAAGAAAATAAAAGTCAGTGCCCATTTGAATCACTTCAAACTGCAATGAAAAACATTAATGCCTTTTAATTGCCAAAAATTGAACAGCAGTCTCACTCTGGCTGGTGGATACGGGGCCGGAGGCAGTGGTGGAAGATGTTTATTTATTATACTCGGAGAGACGATCTGTGCAGATGACAGCGCTGCCATGTTCTGCAGGGCTTTGTCCTTAGATGCCTGATCCTGCAGGTTGACAGAGAGAAACAAGAGGAGTCAGCCACAAGGTGGCAGCCTAACCTCGGCATAATCCAATGCAGTATGCTATCCTAATGATAATACAAAACAATGACACTGTTTGTGTATGTTTCATAAATGATTAATTAGTCTATTCTAAATAAAGTTAACATTAGCTTAGCTCAACATTCAATCTATTGTAAAGTATCAATACAACATTGTTTTGAAGATGTTTGTTTGAAAGAGCAGCTGTCAGAAGGAAGCAAAGAGAAGTACAGAAAAAAAAATCAAGGTCAGTGTGTTATAAGGCTCACCACAGGAAAACAGAATGAAGAGATTCAAGTTGCAAGAGTACACATGGACAATTTAGATTAAAATTTACTATGAGAAACTTGAAACGTAGCAAAAAAAATGATCCAAATGCAGTCAATTGGTGTCTAAATTACCTGGAGTATTTTTTTTGTAAATTATCATTATTTTGAAAGTACACATTGTTTCTCAATTACAAACATGTCAATTCAGATTTTTGAAATGTACTATTTTCCTCGTTTTCTAATGGCAAAAAGCAATTTAGCCACCAAAATGTGACTTTGCAATTTAAAGAAATACGCCTCAGAAGCGAGAACCCGAATCAAAGAACGACACCTTATGCCAAGCAAGCAGAACTCTGACTTTTGGCGGAGGTTGGAGGATATT
>NW_024589667.1:0-1033 GCF_018398535.1 Haplochromis burtoni
GTTATTGCTGCTAACTGTGGTTCTACAAGCTGCTGACTAAAAGGATCTGATTAGTTTTTTCTGCTTCTGCATTTTCACTTAGCTTTTGTTGAATAAAAAAAAACATTGCAATAAAATATGTGTTGCTGTTCACCTGAGGTATTTAAATTAGTTTGGGACCTGCTAAGGACCAGATTATTAAAAAAAAAGAGAAGTCCTGGTATGTAAAACCTTGGAATTGAAATAGGGTGCACTTTCTTATTTTCATCACTATAAAAGGCTTATACATTTGCAGCATCGCGCCAGTGAGCGAAAACACAAAACAAAGCCCCAGTTCCAGTTAGGGGATACAGTCTCATTCACCTTCCGAAGCTAGGTAGCTTTCAGAGGAAAACCTCTCAGGTTAAAGTGAAAAACGTCCTTGAAGCAAACAAAAACACCTGTGAAACTAAAGAGACCAATTGGAAGGCACAGGCCTCCATGGTGTAGCTGTCTGATGCTCAGCCTGTGTGCGCCTGTGTCAGAGGATGACTGAGCTCTGTAGTGCCTTTCATGTCATGGACATCACATGGGGCACAGCCAGGGGGAAACTAGTGCAGTGACAGGAAGCAGTGGTTGGCTACTGCATGCCAAAAAGCTGCTTTCTCATTGGCTGACTTTGCCTTCAGGTAATTTTGTCACACTCGGTTAGTTTTTGATGAAATGCCCCGTTCCTTTGATGTGGGGTGCAAGTGTGCATGCACATGGACACTACCCTGTGCATGCACACACAGTCCTTTTCTACTACTTACCCATGGAAAGCTTTTTTTCTCCTTCATTTTTAATGTACACGTATTGGTTATACCAACAATTAAAATAATATAAGAAAGAAGCTGGTGTATGTCATACAGATGCAACAAGGAAACTCAGCATGTCTCTGTATTTATGCGCCCTCTCTTTTCTACCGGTACACACTCATGCAGATATAGTCAGGTCCACACAACCATATTAGACAAAATTCACACATCTAACCTCTTCTTGCAGTTCAAGGTGCTTTACTCTCCAGACTAAAGGT
>NW_024589668.1:0-1033 GCF_018398535.1 Haplochromis burtoni
ACTCCCAGCAAATGGGCGATAGAAAACCGATCGGTGCGTATGACATTCCCAATATGCGCTGGCTGACGCCGGGGCAGCATGAGTACGAGCAATTTTTTTTTTTTGCCGATGCCCGTGATGCCGCCCCGTATCTAAAACCGCTACTGGTCCTCCAGACTCATTTCTTAATAAGCCTGAAGGTACAATAATCTCTTTGAAATTAAAAATGTGAAACATAAACCTGCTGGAGAACATCAGAGTCTTATTGTTGTAAATGATGAGAACGAATGAGGATTTAAAAAAGTTCTGAATCCTGTCTTGATACAAGGCCGCCCTCTAGAGAACATATACACTACATGCTTTTTTTTTTTATAAAAAAAAAGTTAATAAACAAATAAAAAGACTAAAGATATATGCTCAGTGGATTGAAATAAGAAACCTCTCATTGATAATTGATATAATTTCTCTGATAGCGTCAGGTTTCGTGAGCACACCTAAACAGAGGGCGTGTCTGAAGACACTCCGGGAGCCGATCGTCACGAACACCAATAAAAAAGATTTTTTTTTAAATTATATTTTTATTGAAAAAACAAAACAAAAAAACAAACAAAAAAGGGACTTGTTACAATAAAGTGCATTGACATTATTTAGTCAAAAAAAAGAAAGAAAAGGAAAATAGAAAAACAAAAAAAACAAAACCCTTTTTCTTAGTCCTTTTGTTTTACATTCTGGTAGTAGAAAAATAAAATTAACTCATTGGCTTGACAGTGTGTTACATAATGCAGCATGTTTAACTTATTTACAAAAACTACATTAGGTACATATTATGAAGTTGAGGGTAAACCTGACATTGTACGATACATGGGAGATACACCAATTCAGGGCTGGTCTTACCTAAATTCAGGGCGGATGGGGGACACAAAATTAATCCATTTATTCCATATTTTGTAGAATTTGTCTTTCCGAATTTTTAAAAAGAATGTCAATTTTTCCATTTTAAATATTTCGAAAACCACATTAAACCAATCCTCAAGTGTTGGCGGAGTTGGATTTA
>NW_024589669.1:0-1033 GCF_018398535.1 Haplochromis burtoni
CTAAACAACCAAACGTCATGTTGCCATATCATTTTTGATTGGTCGACATGGTGCATTTTTCCACCAACACCAACGGGCTGTTTTTGTTTTGTTTTATTATTTATATAAACGTTATGAAACTATTGAGGAACAAACAGCCGTATATATTGTTTATCATGACTCTGGTTTTACTGGCCGATCAACACAGTTTATAAACTGGTATGTGTCACCTTGTTGCTTTGTCTTTAAGTGGTCATGTGATTGTCTTACCACAACTACTTTGTTCTTCCTCAGTCCAACAGCAGCACTCGTGCGGTTGTTTTGCCCCCTGAGCTCCAGGTGTTGTGCCAAAAAGTGATCGTTTACCAGAAAGTGATCACCGTCCGCGGGAACGCGCAGCTGCTTAAAGCTGCAGCGCTCAGATGACTTACAGCTACTTCTGTGCAGCTGATATAAGATGCTGTAAGCTGAACACAGCTTCAACCGTCTGTTTGTTGAAAAATAGTAATGTGACCACATTTTCTTGTTAGTAACGGTAACAATGTTGTAACGATAGGAATAGTAATTAGTTAGATTACTCGTTAGTAACGCCGTTACTTGTAATGCCGTTAATCCCATCACTGGCTTTAAAACTTCAACTAAAAAAACAAACGTATAGCTGGTGGCCTTCAAAGATAAGCTGAAAGGTGCAAAGAGAACATGTTTAACATGTTTCTCCATGTTTACCCTCTAATTAAGAAGTGTGTGTCATTACGATGACTACAGAACCTTGCATACTGATGAAAACATGGAGAGACATGAAAGGATTCAAACCTAAATTTAAACATGAAGATGTAAATTTCACCTGCCCTTTGGCCTTTGTGTAAATATCCAGGCTTGGAAAGAAAGAGCCTGCACATCATCTTCCTGCTCAGGATTCAACTTTCCCCTCATAACCAAAAGCCGTCTCCTACCGCTTCAAATGCCAGTGGTATTTACACAGGGCCTGTCAGGGAGGATTAAAGCAGAGAGAGCACAAAGCAAAGCCAACGTCTCCTCTCTGTGAATGTGATAT
>NW_024589670.1:0-1032 GCF_018398535.1 Haplochromis burtoni
CCAGTTTTGTCAAGTGATCTGGAGCGTTTCAATATGGGGGAGACTCTGGGTCCGACATAGAGCTTGCTGGAGAGATTATTTTGTTCATATGGTGTTGAATACTGCTAGAAATATTAATTGGGGAGGTATCAACACAGTTTATTATTGTGCCAAGGACTTTGCTTAAAGTCCTCAGTAAACAACAATTTGATTAAATCAAGTCAGGTCCTCAAACTTGGTCACATAGCTATTTCTGCATAGATATCAAATTTCCTTTCTCCAGTTATTCTGCAGGAGGTTAAAAGATTCTTCAGATCCCACAGATTCTTTCTGTCTTATTGGAAAGTCTAAAGTAATGCAAAGACTGCGCCAGTAGAGGGTGCTATTAAGAACTGTGCTCAGAGACACTTTGGTTCAGTGAGGTTTATACTATGGATGGTGACAGGCCTTGTGATATATCTGACTGGTATTTTTTCCGGCAGTCTGATGTCTGAAGGCTTTAAGGGCCGAGTTACCGGGTGGGGGAACCTGAAGGAAAGCTGGAACCCTGCAGTGAGAAATTTACCATCAGTCCTTCAGCAAATCCACCTACCGATAGTGGACCAGAACATCTGCCACAACTCCACTTCAGTCAAGATCACAGACAACATGTTCTGTGCTGGTAAAACAAAACAAAAGATTTTCCACATTTGTTCAACAAGAAAATGCTTGTTTATATTTTATCTTTGGCTTATTTTTGGTCCAACTGTTTGATCCTGAATAAAGCCCTGGTGTGCTGAGTGATGCTGCCGTCTCATTGGCTGTTCTGAATGGAATTTGGCTGTTTCTCTCAGGATGATCCTGCATCTCCTGAAGGTGTCAAAGTTTCTCTATAATTACAGTCTCTGGTTGTTTCAGGTTATAAACCAGACGATAACCATCGTGGAGACGCCTGTGAGGGAGACAGCGGCGGACCTTTTGTGATGAAGGTGAGAATCACAATGAAAGAAGAACAAATGATAGATTAAGTCTCCTCTTTACCATTTCTTATCATTAGATAACATCTGGTTTATA
>NW_024589671.1:0-1032 GCF_018398535.1 Haplochromis burtoni
ATTATTATTAGACATGCTTTTTATGCCAATGCAGACCAAGATCCGAGGTGTCACTCACTTAATTACAAGCTGGCATGGCTCTGGTGTCGGCGATCAGGGATCTACTATTCTCTTCTACCTGAGGAGCGACCCGCCTATGGTTGGCTACTTCCAAACACAATCCTGAACTTCTCACCTGCAACTCCTGTCAGTGAGATCTTCAACTCACACCTCCGACAGAGCTTCAACAGTATTCCGAGGAAGACTGGGGACATTGAGTCCGAATGGACCACGTTCAGCATCTCCATTGCTGAAGCTGCTGCATTGAGCAAGGTGGTTGGTGCCTGTCATGGTTGAAACCCTTGAACCAAATGGTGGACACCAGAGGTGAGGGGAGCCACCAAGCTGAAGAAGGAGTCCTATCGGGCTTAGTTAGCCTGTGGGACTTCGGAGGCAACTGATAGGTACCGACAGGCCAAGCGAAACGTGGCGCGGGCAGTGGCTGAAGCAAAAACTTGTTTGTGGGAGGCGTTCGGAGAGGACATGGAAAAAGACTTTCGGACTGAAGAGATTCTGGCAAACCGTCAGGCGACTCAGGAGGGGAAAGCAGTGCTCTACCTGCACTGTGTTTAGTGCGATTGGAGCGCTGCTGACTTCGACAGAGAAAATTGTTGGCCGGTAGAAGGAATACTTCGAGGACCTCCTCAATCCCACTGGCACATCTTTCGTGGAGGAAACAGAGTCTGATGACGAAGGGGATGACCCGCCAGTCTCTGGGGGCGAGGTCACTGAGGCAGTTAAACAACTCCTTGGTGGCAGAGCCCCTGGGGTGGATGAGGCTTGCCCCGAGATCCTGAAGGCTCTGGATGTTGTAGGGCTGTCTTGGTTGACACGCCTCTGCAATGTTGCGTGGCCATCAGGGGCAGTACACCTGGACTGGCAGACCGGGGTGGTGGTTCCCATCTTTAAGAAAGGGGACTGGAGGGTGTGTTCCAACTACAGGGGGATCGCACTCCTCAGCCTCCCTGTGAAAGTCTATGCCAGGGTGCTGGA
>NW_024589672.1:0-1032 GCF_018398535.1 Haplochromis burtoni
AGCCAGTTTAAAATGTCACACTGACTTGCTTTAAACGCTTCAGCAGCGTTTCTGTGTGTTTTATGTCAATTTTCCAAGCGGTTTTCCTACTGCACAATTCAGATTTGGATACTGTCATGGACAACTCCGTGCATCAAAGGATTTAAGTCCAATTTAAGCATTCAGCTATGCTGTTGTCCTTAAAGGATTTACCAGTGGCTAGATGTTTTCTTTTCTGTTTTGGAGCAGCTGCTGCAGAAGCAGCAGCAAGTGAAATGTGAAAAACCTGAGCAGCAAGGAAGAAAAACTGGGCAGCTCTTTTTTTTTCTTCTTTTTTTAAAGCACAAGCTCATGAATTTTTCAGTGGATTGGTGAATAAAAGTGCAGGGCTCTAGTTTTGCTCGCCAAGTGAACAGTGAACACTGTTAAGGATTAAAAATAGCAGCTTGAGATGAGCAGTGCTAAGGAGAATGATGACGGATCCAGAACCAAGGTCTGCCTTATCTTATCACAAAGTCCAGCATCCAGCACTGTGATGACATCACTGACACTATCCACGGAGGTGCACACAAAAACTGGGATGCATCATGTAACCCCTCTCTCGCGCATAAATATAAAAGACAGACAACAACTCCCCTAAAGTTCCCAAAACCTTTCCAAACTCATCTAGTTCGTGAGTTCTTCTTCTTATTATTATTCAGGTAGGAAGGCAAGCTGATAAAGGCTACCATAATTTACACGCCCACACACAAAAAAAAACTAATGGTCAATGCTCGTTGTGAGTGCCTTTGTTGATAGTAATTCTAATCCCGAGAGCACTTTCGCACTATGCCCAGGGATTACTCAGGACTCTCTGCTCAGCGCTAGAGAGCTGGTAAGATCAGATACATGGCATCATGTTTCACATGTTGGCTTTGAATTGCCTTCCGGGTGAACACATGGGATCTAAAATGTTGACTTATTGATATAATGAGCGCACTAATGCTTTTATATGGTCCCTCTTCAAAAGAGCTTCTTGAGTTTGGTCTACCACACCTTTATTTGTCCTTATAT
>NW_024589673.1:0-1031 GCF_018398535.1 Haplochromis burtoni
ACATCGTCACCAACCACCATTCTCCCCCCAACATGTGTGGTGGGCGTCCTCTCCTGGGATGTTGAGGAGGTTATCCGGCAGGCCCTCCCGGGAGACCCTGACCCTGGTACCGGACCACCCGGCCGGCGTTTTGTCCCCGCTGCCGCCCGCGGAGCGGTAATCCATTGGATCCACTCTGCACGTTTTTCGTGTCACCCCGGCGTGAGCAGAACCGTTGATCTTCTCGAACGGCATTTCTGGTGGAAGACTCTACGACAAGATGCGAGAGAGTACGTGGCTGCCTGCACTGTCTGCGCCCGCAACAAATTGTCCACTAAGCACCCGGCGGGCCTGCTCCACCCGCTCAGCACGCCTCACCGGCCTTGGTCTCATATCTCATTAGATTTCGTTACCGGTCTTCCTCGTTCCTCGGGAAAGAGCGTCATCCTCACCATCATTGACCGGTTCTCTAAAGCCGCCCACTTCGTCCCGCTAACGAAACTACCCTCTGCCGCCGACACAGCCCAAGCCCTAATTGAGAACGTATTCCGGCTCCATGGTATTCCCCTTGACATAGTCTCGGACCGAGGCCCACAGTTTACCTCGCAAGTGTGGAGGACCTTTTGTTCCATTCTGGGCGCGAGAGTTAGCTTGAGCTCGGGTTTCCATCCGCAATCTAACGGCCAAACCGAGCGGCTTAACCAGGAGCTAGAGGCCGCCCTACGATGCGTGGCATCCCAAAACCCCACCTCCTGGGTCACCTTTCTGCCCTGGGTTGAATACGCACACAACTCGCTCACCTCGTCTGCCACGGGTTTGTCCCCATTCGAGGCATCCCTCGGTTACCAGCCTCCACTTTTCCCTGAAAACGAACTCGATCTCGCAGTCCTCTCCGCTCAGCATCATCTCCGACGCTGCCAGCGGGTCTGGCTCAGGGCCCGCCAAGCTCTCCTGCGGACGAAGGAACGGCACACGCACCACGCCAACCGCCGTCGCACCCCCGCCCCTGAATATCGGCCGGGGCAGAAGGTCTGGCTGGCTGCCAAGCACAT
>NW_024589674.1:0-1030 GCF_018398535.1 Haplochromis burtoni
AAAAAAAAAAGTCTGGAAATGCTTGATAAGTCTAAAGCACAATAGCATGGTAGAGTGTCTTCTAAAAGGTTTTGTAACTTTCACTGGTTTAGTCTGCGACATGAAAACCTTGTTCCAACTCCATTGCAATAAAATGGATTTTATTATTTAATTCTGAGGCATGTGAAACTGAAAACATCTCTGCAGTCTGACCTGATTGTTAATGCATATTACATAAAAAGAGAAATTGGATCTGTAGCTTCATTTTCTGTACAGTTGGGTCCATTTTGAAGGTCCGCTTCTTGTTTACAGTGGGAAATAATCATTGCATCAGGTTGTTAGCTTAGTTAAGCCAAATAAAATTAAACATATGTTTGACAGACCCACCATTGATGAAAAAGATCATTTTACTCTGTGCGCACTTGTATGAACACAGCTGGTGAAATTGTTCTCCATTACAGAGCAACGTTTCACCAGAGAGATTCTGAGAACACAGGGAGAAAACACCAAGCCATGATCACTGCATCTATTTGGCAATACACTTCAATTCAGTACATCGCTAAGAGTGTTCTGAGGGCCCCAGCATTTCTTGAAGGGTTCCATGGGAGGATAATAAGGTGCGTTGTCTTCCCAGCTGTGCTGTTTTCCACTAAATCGTATCTAGTGGCACAATTCTTTGCAGATGGGGTGTGTCTTGTTTCTTTGGCTAATGCATGTTGTTAGGAAGACTTATCCAAGATCATGGATAATATCCTCTTGTCTTTTACTTCTTGCCATGCCCCATTTCACCCTGGCAGAAACCACGGTATCCTCAAGCTTATTGCTATCCTTTTTCTAAACTGCCTCTCTCAGCAGGGTTATGGGAGATTTGGGCATATTCCTCATTTCTTTCTAAGTAAAACACAGAGGTGCCATCACCCACTGTGAGCTGCAGAAATGCATTTCTTTTTTTTTTTATTTTATTTTATTTTTTTTTTCCTAAATGACATCAGAAACAGCAGTATGCGACATTACGTGATGGCAGAGCTTCAGTTCATCCTTTGTCATTTTT
>NW_024589675.1:0-1030 GCF_018398535.1 Haplochromis burtoni
CTTTGTTTCTCAGTAAAGGAGTCAAGAATGAAGTGCAATCTTCTCTACCCAACCTTTTACGCATTTCCCCCCAGACCCTTATTGTATTATAAATGATTGGGTTATTCTTAATCCCCATTTTTAATATTGTTAGCATATGTTTTTAAGCACAAACCTTGTCTTTAAGTAATCCATTGGGTCCAATTACATTTTCAAATAGATGCTTTCCTACATGTGAGTCCACAGCAGACAAAGGGTCATCTAATAGATAGATATCAGCCTGACTGTAGACTGCTCTGGCTAAGCTCACTCGCTGCTTTTGACCCCCTGAGAGATTGATACCCTGAAAAGAGAAGAAAGGAGGGGAAAAGAGACACACTCTTTTAGCCTTTCCTTTATAATCAGAAGAGCTCTTCTGTTTTGTTACTTTTTTGTCATGTATTTAAGAAACAAATATTTTACATATGTTTACAATAAACGCCATACACAGTATTTGCATACAGGAAAAATATTTGTGTAACCAAAAACCTGAACCTTTCAAAGTGTAACTCACTTTCTCTCCAATCTCAGTGAGGTCTCCTCCAGGCAGCAGCTCAAGGTCAGGGGCAAGAGCACAGGCCTGTATGACCTTTTTGAAGTTCTCTTCCTCATGTGGAGATCCAAACAAGATATTATCCTTCAAAGTAGCATTTTGGATCCAGGCTTGCTGCGGTACAAAAGCAAGAGAACCCTGGAAAGAAACAAATTATGACTCAATTACAGATGTCTCACTACATCTGTCTTATCATAAAAAAAAAACCTGGCATCCACACATTTTTATCCAGACCAAACACTACAGTGGCTAGCTGAAAAACAAATCATTTTACTGGAAATCTAAGAGAACAGTTTATTCTGTGGGTAAAATGGTTTGAGTTATAAGCAAATCATCTGCCTCCATTTCACAAAATTTGTGCAGAAATATACTTCTTTATTCAGCTGTTTTTTCCTTCAATACTGAGGAGTTTAGACCAGATTATCAAAACTGGCTTGAATGAATTAGGCTGGTGATGTT
>NW_024589676.1:0-1030 GCF_018398535.1 Haplochromis burtoni
GGGTGACCACATGTGTGTGGGCTGATCCTGTAGTGCCAGATCCTTAAGATTTCTGCTTAAGGGCATTCACTGGCTGAGTGTGCTCTGCCAGCCCAAGTGTCTTGGCAGTGAGAGCATGGTGGATTTTGAAAATCCATCCTGGGTGGAAAACAAGAGAAATGCTAAAAGAGACAGCCTCACCTTAGAGGACATGGAGATCTTGTTTCATGGTTTTCAGTGGTAATTCTGCAGGCTGCCCTTTTACCCCTTCAACACTGCAGTGGTTATCTTACTGGATGACTTCTTCCTTTCCTCTCCTGTCTGAAATACTGGTTTCTTTGAGCTGAATTGTCACAATGGCCACAGGCTGATAGCTAAACTAGACTCAAATGCAGCGAACCACAACAGAGACGGCTCGTAAGTTTTACAGTGTTTTATTAAGAAAACAGATTAATTCATAGCAAAGAGTAGTGATGCGGCCGTGGGTCAGCGAGAGTGAACTGTGAAGTGACAGTTGCGATGGGAATGGAGCGGGTGTATCTGGAAGAGAAGCAAACGTGGTTAGGAAGGTGGTGGGCGCAGGACACCTAGGGAAGGTGGGTATGATTAATATTTTTTACTGACAGCTGGGGTGAGCTTGGCTTTGAGGGAGAGGTGGAGAGAATTCAGGTGAGTATTGGCAAAGGTGACCTGAGTTCCACTGCATCCGAGGTGGTGAGTGATAGCTGGAGGGCAGGCAGGCGAGGTTTTCTGTATTTTCCAGAGTGTGGAGGTTATCCAAAACAAGCTGAGGTTGAAGGCAGTGGCGAAGAAGGTCCAGGGAAACTGTGACACAGGAAAACAAGGTAAGCTTAAATCCTCAACTTGATTACCCAGATTTGGCTTCAGGTGTACAGGACTGCAGGAGAGATGATGACTCCGCCCAGGGGTGGAGACCAAGGAACTCAGGTGCCTGATGGAATTTCCAGTCATACCTCCAGATCATGACGTGAACAGTGAAGTATCAACTTGCGCCTGCAGCTCATATTCGAGCCAGTAGGAAAGGGAATAC
>NW_024589677.1:0-1030 GCF_018398535.1 Haplochromis burtoni
CTTCACACATTCATCAAGATCCTTCTGAACAATGTCAGTGAAGCAAAATCTCAAAAGGCACTGATGCTCATGACTTCCATTGAAGTATCCGGCGTCTCGAAGATCCGCAAACAGCTCCAACCAAAACTGAGCCCTACAGAAATTGTTTTAAAAAAAATTGTTTAGAAATAGTTTAGTTAGTTTACATGGCATCGTTTCACAACATGTCATCGCATGGCACTTTACAGTTCATTTAAACTGAATCATATATAGACTCCAGTCAGTTTAAATGTTTTCTATTGAAAGGGATTGCATACAGGCAAAAATCAAAAACATTTGAGTAATGTGCAAAAGTTCATTTATTTTAGTAATTCAAATTAAATGTGAAATTACCGATATTGACTCATTACATACAAAGTGAGGCATTTCAAGTATTTGTTATAATGTTAATAATTAAGACGTAGAAATTGTGAAAAACCTGTTCTATTTGTTTGGGTCCTTTTTGCATAAATTACTGCCTCCATGCAGCGTGGTATGGATGCTATCAGTCTGTGGATCTGTTGAGGTGTTATGGAAGACCAGGATGCTTCAGTAGCAGCCTTGCGGTCTTAGCCACTACACTATGTGACACCCCTTTCATCCACACTTACATTGGACAAAACTTTCTATTAATGTGCTTTGATAGTCTCTGGGAACAGACAACGTCTTTTAAGGTGTTCTTTATGGAGGGTGTCAATTATGTGTTTTTTCCCCCGCAGCTGTCAGGACAGCAGTCATGTCCACCCTTGAGTCGTCCTAAATTAGAAAGACCATTTAGAGGTTCAGGAACCCTTTGCAGATGATTTGAATTAATTAGCTCATAGTAGAGTGGCACTTTAAGTCTAAAATATTTAACCTTTTCACAATATTCTGGTTTTGAAGTTGGGTTTTCTTAAGTTCAAAATCATAATCATCATAATTACTAAATGGGCTAAAAATGTCTAGTTTGGCAAATAATGAGTATTTAATATCGGTTTTACTTTTTAAGTTGAATTACTGAAATAATAATAAT
>NW_024589678.1:0-1030 GCF_018398535.1 Haplochromis burtoni
GTCTTTGTGTAGCTGCAAATACCATCAAGCACTATGATGAAACTGGCTCAAATGAGGACCACTCCAGAAAAGGAAGACCAAGAGTCAGCTCTGGGGCTGAGGATAAATTCATCCGAGTCACTAGCTTCAGAAATTGCAAATTAACAGCACCCCAGAGCCCAGATAAATGCCACACAGAGTTTGAGTACCAGACACATCTCTACACCAAATGTTCAGAGAAGACTGCGCAAATCAGGCCTTTATGGTCAAATAGCTACTAAGGAAAAGCAAGCAGAGGAGATTTGTTTGGGCCAAGAAACAATTTGAGTATCCACATGCAGCACAGCAAACCAGTGAGGGCTGTGGTTTGCCATTTCTACATCATTGTGGTTGCCAAATCATTTTAATATGACCTGCCTGACAAAGTGGAGTAGACCAAAAGATCCTCAAAAGCCAGACATCATGCCGTGATCCAAGGTAATTCAGGAACAAATGAGAAACAAATTAACTGAGATCAGTCCGGAAAAGGTTATAAAGCCTTTTATAAAAGCAAAAAAAGAAGCTTTGGACCCCCCAAGTGTTCATGACTCCAATATAAGAAAGAGACTGTTGGCAAAAATGGCCCGCATGGCAGTGTTCCAAGATGAAAACCATCGCTAAGGCAAAAGGAACAAAGTCTCATCTCAATTTTGCCAGAAAATATCTTGATGACAGGGTCGCCACCAAAATTGACCCCCCCCCCCAGCTCCCCCTGGCAAGTCTGTCCTATGTTAATAATTTTAATAAACATAAGCACAGAGAAAGACACCCGACAATGAGTTGAAAGATTAGCTTATTTATTCCTACATATACAATTTGTCATTTGTATTGTCACTTTGTATGTTCCTCACAATTTCTCATCATCCTCCAATGTGGTTGAATTACAATTTCTCCTTCATGCAAACACTAGTATTGGTGTCATCCATTGGTGAGAACAATGTTAACATGCTGTACAACCAAATTAGTTCCTAGAACTTAAATTATGCAAACTCATTGCCTCAAAACAAAAAAA
>NW_024589679.1:0-1030 GCF_018398535.1 Haplochromis burtoni
GAGTTTGACCCACTAAAAACACAAGGGGGAACTGGAGATGAGGAGCACCTGAGTGTGAACTCAGCTACCAGCCATGAGGTGCCGCAAAATGGAACCTCTTTCACCCCCCCAACAGGTGATATGGCATCACCAGCTGATGAGGTCCGGAGGCTAGAGTTTACCCTTTACCAAACCCAGGAAGGAAGGAGCAACCCAAGCCATTAAAGGCAACAGGAAGGAAGAAGGGCCAGTGGCAAGGAGAAGTGTATGGAGAAATGCATGCCAACAAAGACGCTCTGGCAGACATCCTGCAAAGACTAATTAAAGTAGAGGAGAAAGTATTAAAGGAAAACCCTGCTGTTTTGGAAGAAGAGGACGAGATATCAGAAGAAGATAAGCCAGACAGTGTGGACGGTCGTGAAAACCGACCTGACACCAAAATGCTGGGGATGAAATTGCGTTCACAGAAAATTGTGCCTGGAATGGACAAAATAAAACAAAAACTGGTCAAGAGGGACAGAACCTTATCTGGGTGAGAAAAATGGCAGTCCATGTTCAAAGTCAACGGAAAATATGACCTGCTGGAGGCTAAAGAAAAGGAAGTGCACTTCAAGAATAGCTCAGATTACTCAGAATTTGAAATGCCCCTTATGATTGGCGCAAAGCAAGAACCAGTCTATCGCGCGTACAAAATTAGGGATTTGGAAGCGCTGGTTAAGCGCCTGAGTGCAGTTGTGACACACCGGGCTGTCAGCAACAGGTTCTCTGAGCAGAAACGTTGGCAAACTTAACATATCTCCTGAAAACCACAGCTCTCCGTGGATACTAATCTTTGAGAGCGTGTGTGGGAAACCGTCCAGAAGTGGTGGCTCGTCATTTGCTCTCCCTCTCGAAAACTCAGAAGTTGATGTTTTTGAACCGTAGCAGTGAGAGAGAGGAAGGACGCTAGCATCATGAACACGGAAAATAAATGATCAATAATCCATTTTAATAGCAGAAGTCTGTATGCCAACAATATAACGGAATATCTAAATGAGTTGACAAATCCATT
>NW_024589680.1:0-1030 GCF_018398535.1 Haplochromis burtoni
AATCCCTCCATATTGTGGCCAATCACATGCGAGGATATAGGATAATATCATTATGTGAAAAACAGAGAGGGTGAGAGACGCGACGGACGCGCCTAATCCGAGACCAAGGGTCTCGGATTAGGCGGTCTTGACTACAAGTCTAGCACAACCTCACGTGTCTGAATTTACAGTTATGTTTTGGTATATATCACCTTGTCTATGTCTTGAAGTGGTCATGTGATTGGCTTACCACGACTACTTTATTCTTCCTCAGTCAAACAGCAGCACTCATGCGATTGTTTTGCCCCCTTAGCTCCAGGTGTTGTGCTAGAAAGTGATCGGGAGCGCGTGCAGCTGCTTAAGGCCTTGTGAATTGTTTCTTGTTTCCTGTTTTATTGTGAAGGTCCGTGTCTCATGTGAGTGAATTCAGTTTTGCTTCCCCTGTCTCCTCTTGTCAATTACTTCCAGCTGTGTTGCCCACCTGTGTGTAATCTCCCTGTGTTCTTCTGTGTGTATTCAACTCTTGTCTATTCATGTACTAGTTGCTGTTCTGTCTGTAAGTCTCCTGTGCATTCTCTGTGTTTTCCCTGCCATCCACCTTCTTATGCATCTGCTCACCTTCCTTCATGTTTGCTGTTTAGTAGTGATGGGTAGCTGAGGCCTTGTGAACCGTTTCAGCACATTCCCCAAACTGTATTGATACTGTGTCGACACAGCGTTGCTGTTTTTCTTCATACTGACACCTGCTGGACCTTAAATATCACTGCTGGCAACTTTCTTGAGACTCACAACAGACACTGATTCAAATACCTAGTCATACTTGTATACACTCTAAGGTATTGTACTTTCCATGGAATCATTTTATATCTTTTATATTTCAAATTTTATAGACATCTTTAAAATATATTGTGAATGACATTAAGTGAAAATTAAAATAAAAGTATTGTGAATGTAATATTACCCATTTAAATGTAATTGACTCAGAATCTATTATAAATTTTTATTCAGAAAAATAAGTTTATCCAATGTTTTTGCATTCAGTCTATTGCTG
>NW_024589681.1:0-1030 GCF_018398535.1 Haplochromis burtoni
CATACCTCACTGTGAGAGTAAAGTGTGTGTCTAATAATCATCGGGGTGGGTGTTAATGGATGCTGTATCCTATGAGCTGTGTGAGTCACTGGAGTTCCACAGTAAAGGTGGTGATGCTCAATTAAACTAGAATCCAGGAATGGGTGGTGGTTAGGGAAGTGGAAGCTTGGCGCCTGTTTCACAGCATGCTGTATACCTTCCTGAGATCTTCGCGCCTGCTTTGATTCCTGACACGGGGAGATGCTGGTGAAAAACCTGCCATCAGAGAACAGAAAGAGAGGAGGGGTCAGGTGAGAGAAGAGGGGCGGTGGTGGAGAAAATAGGAACACAGAAATCAAAAGCGATGCAGACAGGGAGAGAAGACACAGAGACAAAAAAGAAATGCAAAAAGGCCATGTCCATGTGTGCCACTAATGAAAGTGATCTAATTATCACAGGGTTCATTTGAAACATGACAAACGCCTGTGTTGGTGCTCTACTCTGAAGGAAAATTCAATCTAATCTACTCCCACTTTCATTTCTGTTCGTGCTGTCACAGTGAAGACATTTGATGTTGAACACAGATTCCATCCCTTGCTCATATTTAGCAGTGCTGGTTATATGGCTTAAGGGAGGACAGTATTGGTTGTTTGGCCCAAGAAAGTCTTAAATGGTTTGCAATAAACTGACTTAACCAGCAGCACTTTTTTTTAGACATTTTCAAGTTAAGTGGCTTTATTTTCATGTCAGCCACGTGCAGTGGTAGAGCACAGCGTTCCTCCAAGACCATCCAAGACAAAGAGCAAAAAACAAAAAGGCAGTGCAGACACAAGGCAGTGCAGACACACAAGGCAGTGCAGACACAAGGCAGTGCAGACACACAAGGCAGTGCAGACACAAGGCAGTGCAGACACACTGCTCTTGGTGGCGCTGTCACTTGGTGTTCGCTCGCTCTGCGGTAGAGTATCACTTCCTGTTCCTGCTCAAACACAGTGGTGTTTCTGAGTAGCTTATTTGCTTAGCAATTTAAATTAACAACTTTTAAATACAT
>NW_024589682.1:0-1029 GCF_018398535.1 Haplochromis burtoni
TTGTAAGGGGCAGATTTAAGCCTCTCAGTTATATACATATATAAAGTCTCAATCAACCCTAATCAGGCTGGTGCCTGATAACAAGATTTAACCAAAGTCATAAAGACCAAAAATTCATGACATTTCCTTAGCATTTTTATTTTGTTTTGTTTCCCAAAATTCTATTTTTTATATTTATTTCAGTTAATAAAAACATTTTTAGTTTACACCTAGTATTACGTTTCTGTTTAGTTTTATTTACTTATATTAATCTTGCTCTGGAGAATTATCGGGGCAATTATTTTTAAGTGTGTATTTTAATGAACTTTACCTTCTTGGTAACTGGTCCGGGACAACCATACAATGAGTGAAATGCTATTTCTCCTACCTCAATGTGCGGTAAAAACATATTAACAGGCAAAACACATAAAAATCCTAGAAATATAAACTGGGAAGCTTTGAATGGATGAGTATTTAATAAGTGGAGCTAAACTTATGCAAAAAGTGAAATATTTTACGAAGACGCAGCAGTAAAGAAACAAACATTTAGGCAATAAATCATGCAGACATCTTCTGTAACCTCTAGGTGGCCATTCGTAATGTGACGTGGCTTCTTGCATCCCACGTGTCAAGCAGGAAAAACTGATCTACGACAACTTCCGGTTTACAAAACATCAAGAAAATGTTTTTCTCCTTTGGAACGAACGTGGATCACCGTGAAGCATTTATATCATGAGTACATTACAACCCCCCATCCGAAAAAAAGTAAACGAAAAAAAAAAAAAATCAAAACAGCAGAAAAGAATTGTCCATCGAAAATTACTGAATTAACACTTTTATACCTTGATTAAAAATCACATGTTACTAAATAACACACAGGGAAAAAGTAATAAACTGTCACCATACCTCAGTTTTATAATTGCTGGCCATCTTTTTAATATACTTTTTAAAAAATGTACACAGTGAACTACTGAAGAAAATATAATCTGATTAAACATTATTCAGCTTTAAACATTGTTCAGCTTTAAAAGTTACTGTGCAACTGTGTAA
>NW_024589683.1:0-1029 GCF_018398535.1 Haplochromis burtoni
CTATCTATCTATCTATCTATCTATCTATCTATCTATCTATCTATCTATCTATCTATCTATCTATCTATCTATCTATCTATCTATCTATCTACCTAATTTTTTTGTCATTTCCTAAAAAAATACAAGATTAGGAATATAATTAATATCGCCTGGTGTTGTACATAGAATTGATGGTTTAACATGTTATATCCATGCATGCAAATTTTTAACATTCATTATACTCAGACTCACTCTTTTGATACCCTTTGCCCTTCATCACACTTCTCAGTTCAGTGGTGTGGACACAGAGGATTCCACTTAGACTCTGTAGTTTCTCGACTATATGTTATTGTATCCTACATGAATCAAGAGGATCTTGATTACATTGTGGCAGGGGTGTGATCTGCATCTCTGCACTTCTTCTGCAGAAGAGGGGTGTAGGTTTGGGGCCAGTACTAGGGAGCCCGGGAGGGCAGCTGGGACTGGTTTTCTAATCATGCTCTCCCAGCTTTAGTAGCCCGCTGAGAATGGATGAGGGAAAGAACTGAGCTGGAGGCATGGCAATTGAAAAGTCAGAAAGGACAAGAGTGTAAATTGTTGTTGGACTAAAGGAACGCACTGACCACAATGGTGAATGTGTGTGCATCAGGTACTTGTTACAGTGGTGTCGAAACCCGGACAACCCCAGCCCAGTTGCTGATTGAGCTAGGGATGCACCAAGAACACGTGGTGGTGCATTGTGCACAGTTAAAAAAGCTGCAGCATCAGACCAAGCACCAGACACAGGTGCTAGAGTAGCTGGTTGCTTGCTCTGGAACCTCTTTGGCACTGCCGCTACTCTCCTCGGCACTGACGGTGATGCTGTATCAGATCGGAGTGGATGATCCCAGGCATTCCTGGAAATACCCCAGGCCACAGTGGAGGCTGAAATCAAATATAGACATTGACTCAAGGCCAGTTTACCCTGCCCGGGATAGGGTTACCGGGGCCCCGCCCTGGAGCCAGGCCCGGGGAGGGTGCCCGAGGGCGAGCGTCTGGTGGCCGGGCCTT
>NW_024589684.1:0-1029 GCF_018398535.1 Haplochromis burtoni
CCATCCTACCCGTTGTTTCTACGCATGCGCACAACACGAAATTCAGTGGCGAACCATCCTACCTATGTGAATATAAGCTACTAACATACTCTGATGGGTACAATTAAATGCCAAACCGTCCTGCCTTTGTAAATGTGACGTACAAGCATACTTTAACAGCTAAAATTTTGTGGCGAACCATCCTACCTCTGTGAATATGAGTTAGAAGCATACTTTTACAGCTAGAATTCAGTGGCAAATCATTTTACCTTTGTTAATAACAGCTAGACACGTACTCTGACGGGTAAAATTACGTGCCAAATCATGCTACCCTTGTGAATTTGACCTACAAGCATACTTTAACGGCTAAGATGAAGTGGCAAACCGTCCTGGCTTTATAATTATGAGCTACAAGCATACTCTGATGGGCAAAGTTAAGTGGCAAACCGTCATACCTACTTACATTTGTGCTGGAATGACTCTGTGACAGCAGAAATGTGCATAAACTACTTACGGTAGGACGTTTTGCCAAAGTGGGACGTTTTGTCAGAACACCGGGCAACAGTCATAGCAAAGAGATGATTCCGTACCATTGATTCATTAATGTTGAATTCTCTCGCAGCTGCTCTATTCCCATGTTGTTGCAGTATATTAATAACTAACCTGGTATTGTCGATGAATGATCTCAGTTGTTCTCCTGTCTGAAGTTTGGCCTGTGTATAGCAACCTGCTATGCGATTGCATTTGTCCCTGACCACCAGAATCCCTCACGTTAACTTTTATCGAGTGGAAAAAAAGTTGGCGTTCATCCTCCAGCTTCACTGTGCTAATGTTATGCTAACATAGCTGTGTCGCTAGCAATCACATAGCACAACATTATATACCAGGTAGTCCAACTTTTTTTCTCACGTGGTGAGTGATATTCTGTCTATAGTTCATGTTGAATGTTAACATTTGTTTTGGTTCTTTAAATGTTAGGGGTTTAAGAGAATCTGTTAAAAGAAAAGCCTTATTTTTGTACTGCAAAGGTAAAAAATCAAACTGTATTTT
>NW_024589685.1:0-1029 GCF_018398535.1 Haplochromis burtoni
TTAAGCTGTACAATGTTTCAGGAGATAGTTTATTTCACCTTTTGACACTGTTAGTTCCACACGAGGTAGATGTTTACTACTGCAGACTAAACTTACATTTCTGTCACCTACAAGACACTTGTCTTTAATATTACTGTTACTCTCACAATCACACATATTACCATAAAGTGGTGCACAATTCTGAATCTGTCAAACCCTTTTTGCCAACGAAAGAAGAGGGCACTTCTCATGAGAGTAGAGAGCGCGAGGAGAAGAAGTGTAAGCCGAGGGATGACTTAATAGCTATGCCACTCGTTGAGGGAAAGGTTTGGTTTGTTGATAGTTTGAGGTTTACAACAGCAGAGGGACAGACTAGAACAGGTTTTACTGTAGCAGACAGTGAGAGAGAGTTATCTATGTAGGACAACTAGCATGTTTCATATTTGCTTGAGCAGCAGAGATTCTAGCTTTAATGGAAGCGTCTAAAGCTGCAGAGAGACAATATACACTGATAGGCAGTATGTATTTGCTACTGTACATTTCTTTGTAGTGCAGTGAGTGAGACGAGGTGTGCCAACCTCTACAAGGAAACCTGTAGAACACGCCAAACTCTTGCAAAATCTGCTGGAGGCAGTGTTATTAACCAGTGGAATTGCCGTTTGTAATTATGCAGCACACATGTGAGGGAAAGATCCAGTTGCATTAGGGAAAGTTTTTGCAGATAAGATCACAAAAGAGGCAGCTTTAGTTGAACATGGTGTTAACATTTTAGCAGTACAACATCAGCAGACATGCAGGCCCACTCACCTACAGCAGGGAAACAGTTGTGACTTACAGAAGGAGCTGAGCCACAGGTACTCATCAGAATGGCTGGGAATTATGGGCTCAAAATGTGGTCATAAATATTTTGTACTTGTAAAAAAGATTTGTATGTGTAAAAAAGATTTGTGTGTGTGTAAAAAAGATTTGTATGTGTAAAAAAGATTTGTGTGTGCGTAAAAAAGATTTGTATGTGTAAAAAGAATTTGTGTGTGCGTAAAAAAGATTTGT
>NW_024589686.1:0-1029 GCF_018398535.1 Haplochromis burtoni
ATGGAGGGAAGGAGGATGGAGGGAAGGAGGATGGATCTGTTGGACTAATAGCTGGTCTGGTAGTTCCTGTTGTGCTTCTTGTTGGTGTTGCTGTTGGTTTTCTCATCTACAGAAAACATAAACAACAGCAGAGTCAGGATTCATACCAGCCTCCAGTTGAAATGCAGCCTGTTTGAAATCTTTGGAGAAAATGGATCTGGTAACGTCTTTCAATTCTTATGATTATGGTGATCTGTGATGGTTTAAAAAACAAACAAATCAACAAGAAAAAAAATGGCAATGTGATTCAGAATGGCAAAAATCCAAAGTAATTAAAAAGAATACTATTGCCATAGTAACTAAGATATGTGACAGTCTAAATTAAGATCCAATAAAATAAGAATGTCTATAGGAGATATGATTCATGTTTGCTGAACTGACAATTTTTGCCCCAGTAATGTTTTTGAGTTTTAATTATTTTCACAGCAAAGAGTATGTTTACTATGTTTACTGTAAACCTTTAAAATAGATGATTGCTGACAGTTTTTATATCAGCAATAAAGAGAGATATCATCATGATCATATAACTGACTATTTTGATGAGTTTCTCATCCCTAAAATTATTTTTGTCTAAATTAACATTTATTTCTGGACTCTCAACATTTTTTTGCAATTTGCTTCCTGCAAATTTGTGATTAATTCTCAGAAATCACCCCTCATTCCCTTTAAGTGCATCATATCAGTAAAGTCTTATCTAAAATAAAAGTGCTGTCTGCTACACAGACACACATATGTGTCAATTGATGCATTCAAATGAAATCGTACTAGCAGACTTAACAAAACTGGAGCAAAGAATCAGATTTAGTTGATTTTTTTCTGTTTAATCAAAACATGAAATTACAATTTCATGCAGCTTTCATGCTGAATTGAATTGTAACATAAAAAGAAAAAAATGGTATAGAAATATTATGGATTTTATGAATCACATTCCTGATTTGAAAACAGTGAAAGCTGCACATATTAATCTCTGAAGGTTTTTGAATTATTATA
>NW_024589687.1:0-1028 GCF_018398535.1 Haplochromis burtoni
TGTGCTTGATGTGATATTGATAAGCTGCGCTGGAGTTGTGAGAGTAAAGTGGACCGCAGACCGCTTGAAAACAAGTGAGCAGCCTTACCTCTGAGTAACAGTAGCAACTGAAGGCAGTCGATGTTTATACACTTATTGGACAGGATTTGTTGGTTGGACTTTACTAAGAGCTTTTTTGTATTAAAAAAAGAAACAAAAAGGCAAAAAACCCTTAATGACCGTTTAGTCAACCTTAGCTTGTTTTATATTTGATTTTAAAGGTTAAGCAACTCTTACCTGAACTTGTGGCATTATTATGAGATCATAGAGCAGAGTGACATCTGTGAGATCACACATAGAGCACAAAGACAAAGCACAATTAAGGCTGAGCATTTATACTGAGGCAGTAGGACATTAGGTAATGGCAGGATGCTTACATGTGCGTTGATGACTCATGCACTCACTTTGATAGGTACACCTTGCTTTTATCGATTCAAACCCCCTTTTTGCCTTCAGTGCTGCCTTAATTCTTCATGCCACACATTCAGCAAGCTGCTAGAAACCTTTCTCAGAGTTTTTTGCCCATATTGACACAATAGCATCACACAGTTGGTGCAGATATGTTTGCCGAACATCCATCACACCAGTCTTTCATTTCAACACATCCCAAAGATGCTCTATTCCATTGGAGTACAGGGAACTCATTGTTCTGATCATGAAACCAGTTTAAGATTATTTGACGTGGTGTGTTATCCTGCTGGAAGCAGCCACCAAGCAGCTATAGGTACACTGTGTTCATGGACATGGCAACAGTCAGGTAGGCTGTGGCATTTAAATAAATCTCAGCTGATACTTTGGAGCCCAAAGTGCAGAGAAAATATCCCCCACACCGTTACACCAACAACTACCTGAAACACTGATACGTAGCAGGATGGGTCCGTGCTTTCATGCTGTTTACACCAAATTCTGACTCTGGGACTCTTCAGACCAGGCATCGTTAATTTTGGTGAGCTTGTGTGAATTGTAGCCTCTTTTTCCTCGTCTTAACT
>NW_024589688.1:0-1027 GCF_018398535.1 Haplochromis burtoni
AGATTCAATCTGAGCAATTCAAATTCAAATTGAACTTATTCAAATTCAGTTTCTGATGGCACAGATTTCTGCCCATACGTATATTTTGCCTGTTTATGTTATTGTATTTTGATAAATGTTCTAAAACATGCCCCTTTATTTCAGAAACAAGTCTGGATTTGATTTTAATACTCAAGACCTGAATTCACAATAAAAGAGAGAAGAATAAATTGAAAGGTATGAAATGAGAAAAATCAAATGAACTTCTCTGCAAACACGTCTAAACTCATTGGAGGTCTTGAGAAAGTGAAAATGCAAGAGAGCAAGAAGGTGATTAAAGAGACAGAGTGACGGAAAAGACAGACAGACCTGACTGTCCTTTCCAGCAGAATGAACAGCACTTTGTCTGTCAACAAAACATGGCCATTAACTGACTTTAATGATGCTTGCAGACACACACACCTCCATGTATTCATACACAATGGAAAAATAATCGCACATACACACACACGCACACACACACACACACACACACGTATATACCCTCGTATAAGAGTTCTTGCAAATTTGATACAGCTTGGATATTGATTCTGTTTTCAATTTTTGTAATTAAATCATAATATTTTATTTTATTGCATCTTTTATCACATTATGTGGAGTTATTACATCATGACTTTCTTCACACCGTGCAGAGTCTCAGATCACATTTAAACCATGTCTGCAGCTGGTCTAAAATGTGATCTAAGTTGCAGATCTAAAAATGTGCTGTAGTGCAATCAATCAGATTTCAGCTACTTACTCTCCAACAAGACTCATGCTTTAAATGAGGTGTAATTAGGATGACCAGATCTTGAGGAATAAAGGTGGGGCAAATATTTTTGTGCAGAACATTGTGGGACTGGTTACTAATTATGAGAAATAGTTTGTGTTTCTTTTTCAAAGGTATGTAGCTATAATGAAATTTCAAACTATATATGTTGCAAGTTTGATGTTTCTGTTTTGTTTTTGTGCATAACTTCTGTGTCTGGGCACTCCTCTGGATATTCTT
>NW_024589689.1:0-1027 GCF_018398535.1 Haplochromis burtoni
TTGTTCAATAATAAAATTATTCCTCAAAAATACAACTTGCCTAATAATTCTGCACTCCCTGTAAACCCAGGTGCAAGCCCTGGCCGATTATTCAGAATATTGTGGCTAGAGCAGTAAAAGGGGCTCATTCTGTTAGACACAATATCCATTTCCTCTTCAGAGGACTCATCAGAGGACGCCTCTGTATCTGACTGGCTTTGTTCAGCGGGCGGGGGGGGGACAATAGTCTGGGTCCTCTATGTCTGAGATGTCACATTCTGAGTCAATGCCTCCGATGGGCTCTTCATCCCATCCGTCCTGAATCATTTGTAGGGCAAGGTCCACAGGGATCCTAGCTGGCCTCATAACAGCCATGATACTATAGACTCTATAGTATAGAGTCTATAGTATAGACTTTTAAGAAGAAGAAAAAAACATCAGAAAGGACAGTGTTTGAAATGTACAGAAAACTATAAATCATGTATGTTATTGTGTAAAAATGAATTCCTGATCCATCACAAGTGTAAGTCAGAGTTGCTAAGAATGAAAGTTTCATAGAAGGCTCCATAGGACCTGCTTGGGGTCATTTCTGACCCCACTTGTGGAAGAGTGGGGTAGTGATACAAAAACTGCATTTTTTTTTTTTAATTAATGAAAAAATAAATAAAAATGCAAACGACCTCATGTTACAAACATATTTTATGAGCAATACCTGGAATATGAATATATTACAACTTTTCATTTGAAAGATTTTGAAGCTAGAAAAACAACCTCACGTGTGCATCTAAGGGTTAAAACACATTTTTAAAACAAATATTACCCTATCACAAACCAAAAATAATTGAGACTTTAACAGAATTATATGGATCAAATTAGTGTTCAAGTGAAATAATTCTCGTTTCTGTAATTATAATGGTGGGTAGGAAGTAGAGCTGGGCTTTTTGTTTTTTACTCGGTGAAAATGAACAAAATTCATATTGAAGTAGCAAATAACCTTCCATTTGGAAGGTTATTTGGTTATTTGGTTTTCCAACGATAACGATATGTA
>NW_024589690.1:0-1027 GCF_018398535.1 Haplochromis burtoni
CCCGTGACAAAGTCCAAAGAAACATGGGACCACGGTCGGGCTGGTGTAGGGAGAGGCTGCAGAAGACCCGGTGGAGGGCGGTTCGAAAGCTTATTCTGGGCGCAGGTCGAACAGGCTGCTACGTACTCCTTGGCGTCCCTAGCCATAGCGGGCCACCAGAAGTAGCGTCGGAGGAACGAGCAGGTGCGGAGGACCCCAGGATGGCATGAAAAGCAGGCGGTGTGAGCCCACTGGAGAACCTGAGAGCGGACGGCTGAAGGAACGAAGAGGCGACCAGGTGGGCCAGTTCCAGGATCCTGTTCGGTCTCCTGCGTCTCTTGGATGAGCCTCTCGATCTCCCAGGAGATGGCTCCAATTACGCAGGCGGCCGGGAGGACAGGCTCGGGGTCCGAGTCCTCCCCAGTGATGGAGAATTGCCTGGACAGGGCGTCTGGCTTTACATTCCGTGTTCCTGGCCTGTAGGTGATAGTGAAGTCAAAACGAGCGAAAAACAGCGCCTACCTGGCTTGCCGGGAATTGAGACGTCTAGCCGAGCACAGGTACTCCAGATTCTTGTGATCCGTCCAGACAATGAATGGTTGTGCTGCTCCCTCCAACCAATGTCTCCACTCCTCCAGGGCCAGCTTGACGGCCAGAAGCTCCTGGTCCCCGATGTCATAGTTGCTCTCTGCTGGAGAGAGACGGCGAGAATAAAAGGCACACGGGTGCAGCTTACTGTCCGTCTGTTGAGACAGAACTGCCCAACCCCGGAGTCCGACGCGTCCACCTCCACAACGAACTGCCATGTAAGGTCCGGTTGCCGGAGTATGGGAGCAGTGGTGAACCTGTCCTTGAGCAGGGCGAAGGCTCGCTGAGCGGCAGAATCCCACTGGAAGGGAACTTTGGGAGAGGTGAGTTTAGTAAGAGGGAGAGCGATCCTGCTGAAATCGCGAATGAACCGTCTGTAAAAGTTGGCGAATCCCAAAAAACGTTGCACTTGGCGGCGATCAGGAGGAGTAGGCCATTCCACCACAGCCCGCACTTTCTC
>NW_024589691.1:0-1027 GCF_018398535.1 Haplochromis burtoni
AAAAAAAAAAAGGGGGGATCGTGATCGTTATTCAAAATCTCAGAAGAAAAAAGCAATACAAAAGGATGCCAGATGGCCTTGAAATATTGGCAGAAACCTGAGAAAAACAGGAGTGTTGGCACATCTGACACACAGGCGTGACAACCGTATAATTGCTGATATATGCAGTCAGTCATTTGGTGTGCTAATGAAGTAGTTGCTGTTTTCTGGATTGAGCTAGATTTTAGCCTTTGTGACTTTCAATAAACACTAAATGGCAGTTGTTACCAAGGTTTTATTTCGCCTTGTACTACATTGAGGGGGATGAGAAAGTGTAAATGTCCAGATATCATGAGACGTGTGGATTAAAGAGGGACAGATCTTTTGAAATAGTTTGCCACATTTGTATTTTTCACGTTTATTTCATGTATTTTCAAATCCTACTGTATATGGTATTAGGAAATTATAAATTAAATTATGATTTATTTAATAATAATGTATACTTTATTGATCCCCGTGTGGAAATTACTCTCTGCATTTAACCCGTTCACTCAGTGAAGCAGTGAGCAGCCACTAATCAGGCGCCCAGGAGCAGTGTGTAGGAACGGTACTTTGCTCAGGGATACCTCAGACTAGCTGTTCAGTGGATTCAAACCCCTGACCTTCCGATCATGGGGGAACCACACTACTGAGCTATTCCTGCCCCAACTAAGGTAACTTGTATTATATCCCTGTACGGGGTGCGACCGTGGCTCAGGGGGTTGGGAAGCGCATCTGTAACCGGAAGGTTGCCAGTTCAATCCCTGGGCTCTCTGTCCTGGTCGTTGTGTCCTTGGGCAAGACACTTTACCCTACCGCCTACTGGTGATGGCCAGAGGGGCCGATGGCGCGATATGGCAGCCTCGCTTCTGTTAGTCTGCCCCAGGGCAGCTGTGGCTACAACTGTAGCTTGCCTGCCTCCACCAGTGTGTGAATGTGAGAGTGAATGAATAATGGAGTTGTAAAGCGCTTTGGGTGCCTTGAAAAGCGCTATATAAATCCAATCCAT
>NW_024589692.1:0-1027 GCF_018398535.1 Haplochromis burtoni
TAAGTGATAAGAATAATCTAGAACAATATGAATCTGTGTTGAGTATTTAATATATAATTAAAAACAGGTGATGTCAGCACATATTTGTTTTCTAAAAACTTAAAGTAACGTTAGTGATATTGACACACAGTTTGATGAATAGCCATTATTTCATACAGCAGAATGGGGGTTTTCCTGTGGGTGAGCATTATAACTACAGCTCACGAATGGCGACCTCGACGTCCCCGTTAATTCTCAGCTCTGTGCTTTCCCAGTCAAAAACATTTCCTCTTGCTACTCTCTTCCCTGCAAACATGCCTTGTATCACGCTATCTGCCAGAACAACGTCCCACATGTTCACATCACAGATCTCACCAACAAAACTCTGCTGCTCATCAAAAGAACCCAGGAAAGAATCCGGATCTTGTCCCAGGATAACCCTGCCTCCTGGGCTGACAGTGTGACCCTTCCTGTAGATTTTGGATAAGCTCCTCTTGCCATCCAGGAAGAGGGCAGCTAAACCTGAAGTGGAATCCCAGATGACACACAGGTGGGTCTGCAGGGCTCCGAGCTCAGGGGCTTTAAATAAAACAGGATCTCCAGCCATGTAAAAGGACAGTCTGCACACACAAACAATCATTATAAGTCTGCACGCAGGCAGCTTCATGTAAAACCCTACAGTGGCCCTCAGAGGCCAAACGGACTGCAACTTAAGAAAACACCAGCAATAAGAAAAATGCTGCAAAAGTACACAAAACACAACAGAAATAGGAAAAAACTAATTTCCAAAAGCACAAGGGAAGTGTTTCTGGGGAGACAATAACCTGACGGACCAGTTGTAGAAACCAAAACATGCTGGGTAAATGTGTTTTAATCTCATGATTCAAATAACTAATAGTTAGGCTAACACACTTACCTCACAAAACTGATAGATCCTCCACTTCTTTGAAGTGTCTCCCAGTACAATTCTTAGCATATTTTGGTTCCTGCAACTGGTCCTTCTGGTTATTGTCTCCCCAGAAACACTTCCCTTGTGCTTTTGGAAATC
>NW_024589693.1:0-1027 GCF_018398535.1 Haplochromis burtoni
AATATTCCTTTCTGTCAAAGCACAGTTACTGTGGATCCAGGGGGAAGGTACCTAATTCTTACAGGTCTCTTGAACTCCTTACCCGTCACTTTTGTAAACGTATACGGTCCTAACTTTGATTGCCCTGAGTTTTTTCAAAAGACTTTTAAGCTGCTGCCAAATGTGAATAATTCTAATATTATAATAGCTGGGGATATGAATCTGGTACTGGACACCCGTTTGGATAAAAGTGCATCAGCTCATACCCAACAGTCTAAATCCAGTCATGTTGTGAAGAGTGCGTTGAAAAACATGAACATGGTGGATACTTGGAGACTACTTTACCCCACAGGCAGGGCTTACTCCTTTTTCTCTTCCGTTCATGGGTCGTACTCCCGTATTGATTATATCTTTCTGGACTCTAAACTTATTCCAATTATGAGGGATGTTACCTACCATCCTATTTTAATTTCTGACCATGGCCCTGTGTCCATTGATCTGGATTTTGCAGATTTAGCTAATTTACAGAGAAGAAACTGGAGCTTTGATCCAACTCTGCTTAAAGATGAGACCTTTCATAAGAAATTAGAGAAGCACATTTTAGATTTTATTAATGATAATGATAAAGGTGATGTTGACGATGCAATTCTCTGGGAGAGTATGAAGGCAGTAATTCGAGGCCACATTATTTCGCTCTCTGCAGCTAAACGTAAATCCCAGGAAATGGCTTTGAAGGATCTTGAGTCGAATATACAGCAGCTAGAACAAACTTATCAGTCCTCTCCCAAAATAGAATTACTGGGCAAAATTACTAAATTGAAGTGTGAGTATAATTCTCTGCTCAGCAAACAAGTTTGCCTTCAAATCACTAAGTGTAAGCAAACATTTTTTGAATTGGGTGATAAGCCTCATAGGTTACTTGCAAGATTACTTAGAAAAACACAGGCATCACAAACAATACTATCAATCAATAACAAACATGGGCAGACCACTAGAAACCCCCAAGAAATAAACAAGTGTTTTGAAGACTTTTATCGTGATCTTTATA
>NW_024589694.1:0-1026 GCF_018398535.1 Haplochromis burtoni
TTAATTAATCTTATTATTTTAGCCAAAGAAGAAGTAGCGCTTTAGACATCTCATCTTAAGTCTACAATTCAAGTCAAAATTTTACATTTTATTCTACATTTTAGAGACATAAATAAGGATCTTCCCATGTGTTCCCATGTGATGATGTAATCTTGTTTTCTAATTCAAACGTGCTTTTACCATTAAAGACCCCCCCCTTTTTTTTTCTTTTCTTTTTTTTAAACCTGTGTGTATATTTATAGCATCCTCCTTATGCATTTCATGCATGTCTTATTTTCAGACGTATGGGGGTTATGTCACCCCCCCTCCTCATCAGTAATGATCTAGTCCAGTATTTACTTGGGTGTGACTTAGCCAATTAACCAATACCTACCTATTATATGTCAGCTGACCTATCTATGAAGTTTTGACTGGTTAATTTGAAAAAAATTTCTGATTCCTGTCTTGTATTTAAGCAATTTTAAAATGTTTTACTATGACCCTGATGAAGGCCACAAGCCGAAACGCGTTGGTCTATTATTAAAGTTCTTCTTCCTTCAAGTGTTGCTGGAGTTCCTGCTTTGCACATTCCAACACTTCAAATGCTTCAGGAGCTCTCCGCTTAGAGCAGCATCAGCACCACGGAAATACACGGATAAATCTGTAGGCTCGAGACAGAATTCAAAATGGGTTTTCGTGACTTTCAGGTGTTTGGACCTATGTTTTCTTTTTTTTTTATCAAACCAGAAAGCTTTAATGAGCAGCTAGATTTGTCTTGCATTACCTGGCTAAGTTAATGCCAGTTAATGCAACATCGAAATGCAGCTGATTAAACTGAAAAGCTCGACACTGTGGAGGTGAAAGTTTGCAGAACTACAAGCGGAGCTGGAATCCACAGCTGTGCGTGTTCATGGAGCTTGCATTTTCACCTGCTGGACATCACTACCTGACAAGTTTAACTGTCTTCAGAACATTGCAGAGGACTTATTGACAGTATTTGGCTCTACATATCTGTGTGAGCAGATTTTCTCTCACATGAGTGTCCTC
>NW_024589695.1:0-1026 GCF_018398535.1 Haplochromis burtoni
TGGGCGGGTTTGACCCGAACGTATCAAGCGAGCTAACACCGCCTACCTCGGTTTCCCTGACAAACAAAGCATGCACTCCCCATTGTAGCTAGCCGGTAGCATTGGCTAGTTAGCCAAATATTTGCGAGCCAAGAGGATGGAAACCGTTGAAGGGTGAGTCCTGTTTCTGAGAGAAATTTTACACGTAGGCGCAGGCGTTTCTTTGACTGCAGCTTCACGGCACGCAAGTTTGTTGGTTTTTCCAGTCGCAGGCTTCACTTATTCAGCAGATGAGACATTTTCTATGCTAGGCTAACGAGCTAGCCTGCGCTCCCGTGTGTCCTGCTCTTGTGTGGCTTCTCTCAGCTCCTCTGCAACTGAATAAAACGCAAATGCAGTTTTGACGGTCAGCAGCAAGGCTAGGGTAAAACTGGAAATAATTGAAATCATTTAAGTGGATTTTTAATTCAGTGCATCTCCCTGCATGCTATCCAGTAGCAGCTTAGTGTATTCACTTATGCAGCTGCTGTATAATCATTTAAACTGGCGATTAAACATTTAACTTTAAAATAATTACATGTGCTATTACTACAAACTGCTTCTGTCTTTGCTGCTTTTATCCGAACAGTAGGTTCTAGTTTGAAGTAGCATGTAAACAAAGCCAGCCGTGACATGTTGTAGTCGCATTTTCAACTCATGTGAGCATGCCCAGCATCAACTGCACCGTCAAATTAGTTTAAAAATTTGCTTCTCGCTGATGTTTTTAATTGTTCTGTCTTCGCCACAGAGGAACATGTAGGCTTCTGTATGCTAAGGTGAAGCGAATGCTGCAAACATGCACTGCACAAGCATGCACACCAGCTCATATCTGCAGAAAACAGCATTTATGTTACCTGGAGTTATGAGCTTTGGCTGTGATTTCAGCTCCTTTAGCTTATAGCTTACATGTGTATCCTTATCAGACACTTCCTCACAATCCAACAAACTTTCCTGGTCAGTCTGAATTGGAGCCAACACTTTACAGTAGGCAAAGTTTCTCTCAGAAGG
>NW_024589696.1:0-1026 GCF_018398535.1 Haplochromis burtoni
ACAGAGATTCATACATGGATCCCAGGTCATCGCTGTCGCAGATGGGAGAGTCATTCAGATGATCCACACCTTTCTCCTTCAAATGTGGATCATCTAGTTGTCCAACCGTTGAGGGGCAGAAGACGACGAGGATCTAGAACAAGCACGCCTTCCGTGGTCAAGTGAGTGGCACAGAAAACAGAGTTTGTGATCTCGGCAGTGCATAAAAGCTGTGTGAGACATATCATGACAGACGGAGCAGGGTTTATCATGTAGGCCCTCAATCCTGGAACGTCTGGAATTAGGCCGTGTGGTCAAACCAGGCTGAAAGGATCCTTGAGAAGAACCTTCTCAAGCATGCCTATAAGCCGCTCCAAAGTAGCTAAATCTGTTGACTGTGGCTGAATGTGTTTCTCTGTTGGCTGGGCAGGCAATGCTGCTGATATTTGCTGTGCATTCATTGCAACTCTCCCAGTTGTCATGCTGCTTGAATTCAACGTTCCTTCAGAGTGGGACTCACACAGGATTTCCTGGACCTCGTGGACCGTCCATTTATCAATTGTCTTTGATCTAAAGATCATGGCAAGCTCAGGAGAGGGACAGTTCAACAGATCAACAGCACGGTGCAGCCTAAGCCAGTAATCAAATGCACTTTCACCTTTCTCTGGGAGAGTGGTGTAGAAGTCTGCCAGTGGAAGAGGTGAGCACTGAGCAGAGTCAAAGTGTCTCCTCAGGATTCCATAAATAGCCTCAGGATCACCTGTGGCATCTACGACACTGTTTCTAATCCCAACCTGGACCACATCCTTAGCCTTGCCTCTCAAATGAACAAGGATCTCTTCAGCCTGTTCTTCAGATCTCAGACTCCCCAGCTTTATAAAGGCTCTCATCAGATCCTCCCACTCTGTCACAGAAATGAGATCAGAACCATCCCCTCTGAAGCATGGTGGGTCCTTAAGCTTCCTGTGGGACACAAACTGCACAGGCGCAGCATCAACAGCAGATGTAGACGACACAGCATGGAAAGATGTGGCAGTAGGTGCAGGT
>NW_024589697.1:0-1026 GCF_018398535.1 Haplochromis burtoni
TAAAAATAAATAAAACGAGTGATGCACAGAGCTGGTGGAAGGTCAGATTAACATCTCAGTGGTCTCACTTGAAGTAAAATGTCACAGAAATCAACTGATTTGCTAAAATGTGCTTTTTGACATTGGTTTCATCATCTCCTAGTTACTGTACATATCAGTAAGATCGCAGTTGGACTTTTTTCATTATTAAGTTATTTCCTGTTTAGTTTAGAAGTCATCCACTGTTCTCCAGCGTTTTCCTCTCACCTAAGGTCAATCAGCCAATCACTTACTTATTATATAACCTTACTAACCGTAATGCTCTACATCTCCTAGCTGCCTTGCTATCATTTTTGTTTCTGTCACAATGGACGGAACGGACTTAGGCGTAGATTTTGAGAGAAGAGTTAACAAGTTTATTCACAAAAATCACCAAAGTCCAAAATATATAGAAAGTGTTGGGCGGGGGAACCACGAAGGTGGAAAAGGGGAAACCATGAACACCTCACTCTTCCTCTGCTCACTCACGTCCTTGCTTCTTACACTACACTCTCTATACAGAGAAGAGTTTTAGCACGAGCTAGAGATTCATAGAAAGCACAAACTATGATTTGCCAGGGCTGCACCAACTCAGGTTGTTCAACTCTGAGCCACAGCCTTAAGTAGTGGCCGAGGAAACAGGAACAATCAGCAACAGGTGTTAACATTTAGAGCAGGTGTGTGGGCCAAAGGTGGGAGCCCAATAATGAGCTCCGCCCAGGCAGGAAGGAGACAGCGAGGAAGAGAAACACAAGATCAAAACAATAACCTGTAGTCCAGAGTGAGCCAGCCCAAGAGACACGGGGACCATGATAGTTTCTATCTTTTCTTAATTTTTGTTAGGAAAATGGATTTGTTAATCATGTTTTAGCCCACTTCCTGCCTGAATCATGTATGAAGTTTACCGGGGGTTCTACAGATTTAATTTTGGGCCTCTGTCTGCCTCTGGTCTCTTATGTAGAAATTCCTAAATCACAAATCAAACTCATGAAAGTGCAAACAGCTGAA
>NW_024589698.1:0-1025 GCF_018398535.1 Haplochromis burtoni
ATTATACCTAATATTTTATACACACATACACTTTGTTCCAGTCTATGACTTTAATGAGGTCATAATCATTTCACTTTTTGTTATGATAAATTGCCATGGTAAACTTGGTAGAGTGCACACTCAGAAATTAAAGTACAGAAATGTACCTATAGGGGTACAATGGCTTGTCACTGGGGTGGTACCCTCTAAGGTACCGTTCTGTACCCTAAACTGTGGGTACTTATTTGTACCCTTGTAATTTGTACCTTTTACACGTCAAACCTGTACTTTAAAGGGCAAAGTTGTACCCTTAGTATAAAGTACAAAAAAGAACCCTTAAAAGGAGTACAAAAATGTCTTTCTAAAGGTTCAGTATCTACACACAGATTTCCTATATTTTTCCTCTCAAGATTTGAAAAATTGAAGATACAAAGTCAAAAATACTTGTCACATTTATTACCTTCTTAAATACATTGCTTAACTGTTACATACAAACTGTTATCAACAGAGTATGTGTCATAAGCTGCAACATCAATTTCCTGTCCAGGTTTTAGCAACGTCCATTCACTATCAATGGCATGGTGGTCAATACAGAAGATTTATTTGTCTGGTGACTGTGATTGGCAGAGGCCGGTCCTCACCCTCATCTATTTTCACAATGTACTTTTGGAGAAAAATCAGGGTGTTCTTCAGATGTTTTGGGTAAGCAAGGTTGAAGACAAAATATAAACAGAAAAAAGAGATGATTCCTTCAAAAATACACGAGCTTCTGCACACTTCACTGCCATCCAACTTCACAATGTTTGGAGCGCTTCTGGAGAACACTGGTTTCCAGTCTTCATGAAGTAGCTGAACAGTTGGATAGGGGGTTTTAGGATGAACCTTTGAAGTCAAAAGAGAAGGTAGAGGAAAGCAATATCTTAGTCTCTTAACAAAAGATACATTTGTTTTCCTTTTATATAGACTAAATATTTTAATACACACACCTCTCCAAGTATGACAAAGAGATCCAGTTTCTCCTTGAAGACGTATGGCAGGAATAAAAG
>NW_024589699.1:0-1025 GCF_018398535.1 Haplochromis burtoni
CCTCCTGGATCCTCATGTCTGAGTTAATCTTAGACAAACTTCAAACCTCCTGTTTTTATCTCAAACTTTGAAAACTCTGCTGCTTCTCAGTTAATCCCACATATAAACAACATAAATATTTCTAGAAGTCTCTCTCAGGTTTGTTCCCTACAGCACAGAAACAGCTCTGATCTGTGCTGATTCTGATCTTATGTTGATCTAATGTTAAATGCTGGATGTGACACTGGGAGTTTTCCCAGTGTGGCCTCTAATTTTCTGATTCTAAATTCAGACAAAGGATATATCCTTCAATGCACATATTAAACAAATATGTAGAACTGCTTTCTTCCATGTCCCAATTGCCAGTCTTGGTAGCCGGGGATCAGTCCGCCTTGGCCTCCATTCCTGGCCGCCGCTTGGCACACACTGCACCCAACCCCTACGGCGCCCATCCTCCTGCAGGCCCACGACCTGCAGGAGGATGGGCCCATGTCCCCTTTTCAGTCTGGTGTTCAGGTCCCATGGACTAAGGCCTGGCCACCCTTGGGCACCCTCCCAGGGCCTGGCTCTGACCCTCTCCTGCACAGGGTAAACTGTTCCCTTGGTGACTTTAGCATAAGGGTCTTCTGAATCACTCTTTGTCTGGTCCCTCACCCAGGACCAATTCGTATGGGAGACCATACCAGGGGACAAAAGACTCCGGACAACATAGCCCCTGGGATCCCTGGGACACACAAACCCCTCCACCACAATAAGGTAGCGATACGCAGAGGGCTGCCCGTTATCACCAATTCTCTTCATAACTTTTATGGACAGGATTTCTAGGCGCAGCCAAGTGGCGGAGGGCTTTTACTTAGATGGCCTCAGAATCTCATCTCAGCTTTTTTGTGGATGATGTAGTTCTGTTGGCTTCATCGGGTGATGGCCTCCAGCTCGCACTGCAACGGTTCACAGCCGAGTGTGAAGCAGTGGGAATGAGGATCAGCACCTCCAAATCTGAGGCCATGGTTCTCAGCCGGAAAAGGGTGGAGTGCCCACTCCGGGTC
>NW_024589700.1:0-1025 GCF_018398535.1 Haplochromis burtoni
GGAACACACAGAAACACTGTTTTCTCCATCAAATGGCAATTTTCTAAAAGAAGTTGAACAGGGCGCTAGTGAGCACCGAATGGAGTAGACGTGTTTCTGTGGAGCTCCTCATACTCTCTTCACATTTTGGACTTTATTGTCTTATCCCTCACAATTCCTGGTTTCACTGAAGAATACTTGTTCCCTAACTCAAACAGGATGCCCAAATCAAAAGCTGAAAAAGCTAAAAAGCAGGAGAAGCCTCCGAACGGGATCGACACCCCTCCCCTTGAACCAGTCGACGAAGCTGAGCTAACCTCGGAGCCTGCTAAAGACGCGGAGAATGGTGATAAAAGTTTTTCCAAGGTTCTTTCTGAAATTCAGAAAATAAATATCACGATGACTGAAAGGTTTGACGGTCTTGAAGCGTCTCTGGCTACAGCACAGGCATCTTTGATGAGTATCTGCGGTCGGCTACAGGAAGTTGAAAACGCTAGCTCGCATCACGACCATTGTCTTTCTCTGGTTGAGAAAACATGTTTAAAATTGCAAGCGGATAACGAGGCGCTTCGTCTAAAAGTATTAGATCTGGAGGGTCGGTCCAGGCGGCAGAATATTAAAATTGTTGGTCTGCCCGAAAAAATTGAAAATGGACGTATGGTGGAATTTTTGTTTCTCCCAAAACTTTTGGGCGCGGACAATTTTGACAAGCCTTTGGACGTTGACCGAGCACACCGGTTGGGCGGTCGTACCCCCGGGGAAAGAGATCATCCCCGGGTAACTATAGCGTGGATTCATAGCGTCCAAGTGAGAGAGAAGATACTACAGCTTGCTCGGGAGCAGTTTCCCTTGAACTATAATGGCAAGGCGATTCACATCTTCCCTGATATCCCGACGGAGGTGGTGAAACAGAGTCAGGTCTTCCAGGACGTGCGTAAACGCCTAATGGATGCTGGAGCTCGGTGTAGTTTCTACTATCCAGCGCGTTTACGAGTAACGCATGGCTCCATGGTCAAAGTGTTCTCCACGCCACGTGAGGCTGAGGA
>NW_024589701.1:0-1024 GCF_018398535.1 Haplochromis burtoni
GTCCAGCTCTCTCAGATGGGAGGGGTTGGAGCTCAGCGCTGAAGTTAGAGAAGTACAGCCTCCCTCTGTGATCAGACAGCCTGACAGCCTACAGAAATGTGCCATTAATACGTTACATAAATACATTAATTTATAAATAAATCAACTATTAATATACTAACCGATATGTAAAAAAACAAAAAAGATGCATTCTTAGATCCCAAACCCATGCCAGTGGATCTCAGGGTGTGGGGGGGCTTGTGAACAACTCCTGGGTTGGCCGGGTCAGGAAAACTACAAGATTAAACCTGTGGATCCAGCTGCTGTGGACCCAGCTGCTCTGGATCCAGCTCAGGCACGTGCAGAGGGGAGCACCCGCCCCTTTCCTGATAGGTGCCCAAAATGTCCTTTTGTTGAGGCAACTTTTTTTTAATTTGTGCTTCAACTGTCAGTCTTTTACCCAAGGTAATCTGCCATTTTTGAGGGGTTTAGGTCAAAGAACAAAGACCATGACAATAACTAACTAGTCAGCTCTTTCTCTTTATAGTTATCCTCATCGTATCTTCGTTGACCAAGTATATTGAGATTGATTCTGGACTTTTTGAAATTATTAAATATTGGTTTTAGTCTCTGTGTATATTATTCTCTTGTGCATCTGAAATCTGTTATGGTTCTTAATTTTTGCTCTGTTATGTTAGTTGCTTTGCATCTCTCTGTCTCTCTCTTTATACTGTGTCTCACCTGATTTCAATGATTTTAGCGCTCTGTCTCCTTCTGTCTGTTTTCACAATCTCCATCATGCTATGTCTCCTGTATTATATTCTCCCTCTTTAACTCAGAATCATGGCAAAGCACGCAATAGACACGCAGGTTCACCATGTCCATTTCACGCTTTGCTTCTTAAAAACATGAAATGAAAGTTTAATTATCCATCCATCCCTCCATCCATCCATCTTCATCTGGTTTATCCGGAGCCGGGTCGCGGGGGCAGCAGCCTAAGCAGAGAAGCCCAGACCTCCCTCTCCCCAGCCACCTCCTCCAGCTT
>NW_024589702.1:0-1023 GCF_018398535.1 Haplochromis burtoni
CCTAACCATCAGGAACCCTCACGTTAACTTTTATCGAGGGGAAAAAAGTTAGCTTGTTTATATTATGCTAACATAGCTGTGTCGCTAGCGGTCACGTAGCACATCATTATATAGCAGCTAGCCCAACTTCAGTAACCCTACAAACGTCACTGCTGTTTAGTTTTCTGTCTTCATTTATGTTGGAAGTGATAACAGCTGTACGTTTGAATTTATTCAGAAATCTCTCAGTCAGAACATGCTACATCATGTTTAGGTGGAAGCTAGCGAGCTAACCATCAAGCGGTGCGGCTTCGTAGCTTACCAAAGTCACACTAAAACATTTTTGACAGATGTTTGAGCGCCGTGTAGCACATAAAATCTGTTCGAGGTCAGTAAGCACAACAGAATTCATACATAAGGCGCACTGTAGATTTTTGAGAAAATTAAAGCATTTTAAGTGCACTTATAGTGCGGAACATACGTTTGTATGTATATAAGCATGTTAGGGATCATCATCTGTTGATGCACCAACTACGTATGCTACAGATGAGCACCAGTTATATTTATCTAAAGGACATGAATGGGGATCGTCCTCTGTTGTAGGGGTGGGTGGTATAAACAGTATACGGTAGAAACTATGAATTTAGCCAACGGTAGAGATTTTGACTGTACCGCTCTATCGCGATAGCGCATGTTGATGGTGTCATCAAGCTGCGCCTGTTTTCGTCGAAAGCATTGCAGCGGCTGCAAACATCACCTGCAAATGATGGCGGGCGACAGTAAGTGCAAAGAGACGAGGCACGTTTTTGAATATGGGGAAAGCCAAAAACTGCGCTTCCTCCACTTCTGTACCGTTGATTCATTAATGTTGAATTCTCTGCACCGGCTCTATTCCCATGTTGTTGCAGTATATGAATCACTAACCTCGTATTGTGGATGGATGATCTCTGTTGTTCTCCTGACTGAAGTTTGGTCCGTTTACAGCATCCTGCCATGCGATTGCATTTGTCCCTAACCATCAGGAACCCTCACGTTAACTTTTAT
>NW_024589703.1:0-1023 GCF_018398535.1 Haplochromis burtoni
CATCATTAAACATGCTTTCTCCACTGGAAACATTAATACACACCCACTCTAATAAACACCACGGTTTTGTGTTACTGACTTTTCTTTGCAGCCTCAATTTTGAGTCATTTTGTTACGTGGGTGACTGCAGGTATAGTGCTCTACAAATCTATCGCATCGTGCTACGAGTGTGCTTAATATTTTACTCAAAGACAGGAGTGAAACAGAAAGCTTGGCAAGATGCGTTCAACCTGTGAATAGAGAGCCACGTGCACGAAGAAGACGAAGAAAATGCTGGCATTTTAACAACATGGCATCTCATCAGCAAAAGCTCTGAACAGGTGTATGAATTGGACAGATCTGAACAGAAGCACAAACTGAGGATAAAATCTGAACTTTTTCTGGCTCGGCACGCCAAACAATCAAGCCTCCCCCTCCCTTTGGGATCAGAAACAAATATTCACACTGAGCTTCTTAACTGATATGCATATGAAGGTGTGAATCCAAAGCAGGGATACTCTCAGAGGTCTTAAGCATATGGTGCGTGTTTGAGTCAAATGAATGCTTCAGCATGATCACAAATGCAAAGAGGCCGTCTTTAGCCGGGAGCGAAAACACTCAACTCCCCAATGTGAACAGATTTCCTCTCACCTGTCACCCTACTCCCTTCATACGGGGTTTATGTATTCTTACAGGTGGAGGGGAACGAGTTATTAGTTTGGAGATTTGATGCGACTTCTGAAGGGGCCTGCGGTGTTAATTGTGTGAATCGTCTAACTACCTGCTTGCCGCAGAGCCCCTCTTGAAAAGCGAGACTTTAAAATACAGCAGCCACAGAGTTCCTGCGACACCAATCGGGTTCCTTGATGGCAACTTTGGACCTAATTAGAGGCAGAAAACGTGTGAAGTGCACCCAGCCGTGAATGTACAGCAGCGGGCTCGATAATATCAGCTCTTAACCCTGCTCCTTAAACACTCTCCTCTGCCTCTTCTGTTCAGACTGCCTGTGGCAGAGAAAAAAGGTTTTATAATGCTCCTGCTCCC
>NW_024589704.1:0-1022 GCF_018398535.1 Haplochromis burtoni
ACAGTGTGTACACAGAAAAGTGAATGTCCCACACACTCCAAGACATCATCTACTCATCACTGTCTCAACTAGGTTAGTGTCACATGAAGGTTAACTATAATCTTCATGGGACACAGCCATGAGGGAAAGCACAACAAAGAGCAAGAGAAGACTGAGACAACATGTATACACAGGAAAACATGTGGGAGCACAGCTGGGCCAATCACAGACGATGAGACACAGGAAGTAGAACTAGACCCAAGAGAAAAGGAATAACAGAACAAAATAAAACAGAAAAAAAACTAAAAAGCACAAAAGATAAGGATATGATAAGATAAGATAAAACTTTATTAATCCCTCGGGTGGGTTCGGTTTCCAAAAGCACAGCACCGACAGAAGTTACAGAACGTGAGCAGAATATTATATATATATACATATATATAAATACAGAGACAAATATAAATAAAATATATGAAGGGGATAAATAGAATAAATAGGAATAAAAATAAAAATACAAGTGAAATTGCACATTTCAAGTATTGAGGTCTATTGCACCGTTGACAATTAACAAAGGTATTGCACAGTGAAGTGAAGAGGCACTACAGCTTAGTTGTTTCCCCCCTCCTTTGTCCTCCTGTTTCCCCTCCCTCTCGACAAATTAAAATGCACTGCTTCATTATGACTGCCCACTCTGCAGAGTGGAATTCACAACTCTCATTTTGGGCCACCGTTGTGTTGCTTTGAACGTGTATTTTTTTGAGAGAAAATTATGTCTATTTTTTTATAAATAAATTTGATCAGTGAACTTTGTTTAAACATGCACCATGGTGTGGCCATGACTTCTTGGTGTTGGTAAATACAGTACATGGAAAAATACATGTTATATTCATATAATAATGTACAACACATTATGGAGTATGCTTGCCATGAGATCCTGCCTCCAGGTACTTATGCAATTAATTGCTGGACGGGTATGTTTATAAATAATAATAATATTATTAATATTAATAATAATATTTTCTTACACATATTTCTGACCTGGG
>NW_024589705.1:0-1022 GCF_018398535.1 Haplochromis burtoni
TGTTAGTTCTTGTCTTGGGGAGAAGCAACCTGTCACTGAACAGACTCTTCTGGTTGTTTATGGCCGTGTGCAGAGGATGCCCAGCATTGTTCATAATGTCCATCAGTTTCTTTAATGTCCTTTTCTCTGCCACTAGACTAGAAAGAGAAAGCATATTTCTCCTGTATTGTCTTCCCTTCATTGGCTCCCTGTTAAATCCAGAATTTAATTCCAAATCCTGCTCCTCACATACAAGGTCTTAAGTAATCAGGCCCCATCTTATCTTAATGACCTTGTAGTACCATATCACCCCATTTAATTAACACTGCATGTTTTTTTTCTTCTTAGAGTTTCTTCTGTATCAATATTACCATTCAAGTCTGTGTTTTTTTTATGCTGGAAAATTTTTACAAGATATCTGTTTACCTCACTGTGATTAGTTATTGGTGGTTTTAGCTGATACTTTAACTGTCTTACAATAATGAATTAGTTTCAATCAATTCACATTTTTGGCACTTTATATTGTTTTTTCAGCACTCCAGGATGGTTCCCCAATGTGGTCACCTGATCTTTAAAGCTCAACTATGTTCTTTGTTTTTGGATCATACTGTGATCCTGCTGCTTCTGACAGGTAACTTCTACAAAAACATTATCAGCTAATGTGAATAATTTACACCAAATATGTAGTTATTTGAGGTTTTATAATTTTGTCTGTGTACACCACCTTTTTTTTTTTCAGGTCAGTCTCAGACAGACATTCTCAGTGGGGATGTTGTCTTACCATGCCACCTGAATCTGCTTCAAACCCTTCCATTAACTGTTAGCTCTTCTCTGACATGGACAGACAGCCAAGTCTCCTCTGATTCTCCCCGGGATCCAGCGATGCTGCATTTGTAGAATCCTTCATGAGACTTCATAACTCTTGGAATAGTCATCTCACCTCTATATCCAGTCTCAATAAAATCACCATCTTTAAAGAAATTAGCTGTAAATTTGGAGAAAGTTCCTTTTCTTCTACAGTGGATTGTGACACTGTCTCCCTC
>NW_024589706.1:0-1022 GCF_018398535.1 Haplochromis burtoni
AATGTCCGGTTGCATAATGGATATTAATAGAATTGAACAATGGTGTTAACCTGTCATTATTTTTGGATGAAACTGGTACCTGAGAGGACTTAGTTTTGCTTTTATTTATTTATTTTTATTGTAATACATCAGGAAATCTGTAATGACCTTCTAACTATTGTTAAAAGTCTGACAGGTTGCTCAGATAAAAGACTGACGGAGTTTTTGTGTGCGTTTCAGTGAAAGGTAACTCTTATAATATTTGGCGTCCCTTCCTAACATTGTTCTATTGTCTTCATTCTTTCGCACCTGATCCCCTCGCCGAAGTATTATTATTATTTTACATTTTGTAGTTTTATTCATAACTTTATTACTCCTATTTTTATTTATTATTATTATTATTATTATTTATATTCTGAATAGAATAAAAACTTTTCATTCACTTACTGTATTTAATCATTAAATACTTGTACCCATAGGTATTTATTTATTCGTTGTTTGTATTTGAATTGTGTATTTCCTTTTGGGGTTTTTTTCTTTTGTTTTTCTTTTCTTTTCTGCTGTCTCACCCATTTAAGTTCTTGCTTAAATCTATTTAAAAAAGAATATTTGGAGCTCATCACAGCGACCGCTCAGGTTGGACGGTTCTGGGACAAAGTAAGAAAGATGAGACTGAGTTTGTTTGGACATGTGCAGTGAAGACATGCAGGTAGAAAGACGCTGTCAGAGAAGAAGAAAGCACAAAGAGGAGGTGTGTGGATGTGATGAAAGAGGACTTGTAGGTGGTTTCCAGGTGGTAACGCGCCCTAAAGAAGAAAACTGTTGTGACCTAATTATTTTGTGTCATGATCCTGGTTCATTTTGACCCAGTGTTTTGTGTTTATTCTGATTTTGGTATTAGTTCTTAGTAGTGATGTAACGTTCTGTGTCGAGGCGTCAAAGCTTGTGTTGAGTAATGGAGGGGGCGTTTCCGCGATACGCGTAACGAGGCTTGCTTCATTTATGGACTGAAGCTGAAAATGATGACGTCCGAAGCCTCGCTG
>NW_024589707.1:0-1021 GCF_018398535.1 Haplochromis burtoni
TCCTCAAACATGTCACTGGCCACAGTTCCCAGGATCACTATCCTAAACACCAGCATGAGGACGAGCCAGAAACGACCCAGCATCGGCGACTCGGTCTGGAGGTCTTTAAAGAATCCACCGATGAAGTCCCACTCACCCATGGCTGCAGCACTGTCAGGCCTTTTGGAAGTCTGGAGGCTTGTTCAGCTGTCTGTCTCAAAGCAAAGGCTGCCTTTGTTTTAAAAATGAAACTAGAATTCTTGTTATAATAATCTCCAATATATGACTCACAGTGAGACTGTACCCAATAAAAGTGATCAAAGGTAGCTTATCCATCCTAAGGGTTGACTGAGTTCATACTCCAGCGGCCTTAAACCAAAAATAAAACATTACATAAGAACCTGCAAAGACTATCAACAATATCATTAAAGAAATAAAACAATAACAGCAGCTTACGAGCCTTTAAGAAACTCTTACCCACTAACATTATAGAGTCAACTGCTCCAAATTTCTTTCTATTTTAGGATATATACGTGGTTTTGACTCTTTGAAATTGACTCTGGAGGAAATATACTGACTCGGCTATGTTCCAGAGATGACAGTGATGGCAAGATAAAATGGGTTGAACATTGATTTGCCTTTCAGGTGTACCAACTTGTGGTTATATGAAATTCTCTACTTTGTTTTATTTTTCGCATCCACTGTGTTTGGTAGCATCTTTGTGTCTAGTATGTGCTTTTACTTCCTCTATCTCATCGTCATTGATTCCTTTCAGCTGTCTTGTACCGCAGTTTTCCCCATGTCTCTGTGTACATCAGTGTGTCTGTTTAAACCCTCAGCCTGTTTGTGCGTTTTTGTCACGTTGTGCTTTTTGTCCATAGTTTTTGTTTTTCTCCTCCACTGTCTGTGCTATTAGTTGCCTCCTGGACTTGTGCCTCACTGAAATAAAGGTTTGTTTTAGTTTATTCATTCTGTCATTTGGGTCTAACGTCACACATAAACATTGCATGGGATTCACAAAGTTTATCTCTTTTTTTTTTTT
>NW_024589708.1:0-1021 GCF_018398535.1 Haplochromis burtoni
GAAGTAGTGAAAAAGCCACTCTCCACTGGCCAGGCCCTTGGGGTGTATGAGATTCTCATTGAGTTCCATAAGACTGGTTGCTGTAGTGTTGTCTTCTCAAAGAAAATATATGTCTTAAAAATGTAAAGGCATCCTAAATTCAGACAAAACTCAGATCTCTGTATATTGTTCCCTAAAGATCTTACATTAAATCTGGATGTCTAAAGTAACGGGATGGCATTTCTTTGGTCCCCAGTGAGGAACCTGGGAGTTATTTGTTGTTTTCATACATTAAAGGACATATCTTGATCAAAAATATGCAGGAATGCTGTTTTCATCTGTACAATATCACTGAAATTAGAAACATTCTGTCTCAGAGTTCATGCATTCATTTCTTCTGAGCTGGGCTGTTCCATGATATTCTGCTACTTAGATGTTCTCAGAGGTGTAGAACAGCCACTGATTTAAACAAGTACTGCACCCCACTTAGACACAGTTGATAAAACAGAAAGGACTTTAATACACTATTAAAATACGTTTCTGTATAATGTGAGTTGTGAATGGCAGAATCCTTAACCCCCAGCTGTTGCAGGTAAAGTCCTTGACACTGATCAATAATTCAGACCTGTGAAAACGCTGTATATTATTGACATTTTGTGCTACGGGCAGCAGAACTCTTTCTTTCAGTCTTTTAACTTTCCAGTAGAAAGGGTGTCTTGTTGTTACAGATCATTTCTGGAAAGCTCTGACTCAGTGTCCTCTATTTTGGTCTAATTGAATGATGTGTCAGGATAAATGAATTCAACTCTGTGGTGTACAAATAGGCAGACAGGTTTGTGTGTAGGTCTGTGTGTGTGTTGGGGGGGGTGCATTTGGGGGCGATTTTGGAAAAGTGGTAGCTACACTAAAAGGTGATTATTGCTGATTAGCATCAAACACCTGCATGCTCACATCATCAGCAACTTAATTTGTGATTGTTGAACTTTCCCATGAGTCATTCTGGTTGTAAAAACTTTAAAAGTGGCACAAATGTCACCTTTGA
>NW_024589709.1:0-1021 GCF_018398535.1 Haplochromis burtoni
ACAATGAAAACCACAGCAAAAGAAGAGCATTCTTACAGGAAGAGATTATTTATGTCAAACTAATGAACAAAGGTTATTAAATATTAATTTACCAGTTGGTCCTTGTGGGTCAGTGAACTTGAAAGATCAAATAGTTTTGTGATTGTTTCCTTTCTATATTTGTCTTCTGCCTAACAGAAAAAAATAAGAACATTTAAATTTACCATATTATTCTACATTGTATGTAATGCAGTCACTGTAGATAAAGTAAAATGGATTTATTAAGGTATTTTTTAAACTCTTCATTTCTGCCTACACACAGCAGATTTTAAAACTTAGAGACTGACTGACCCACCTTCCATCTCTCTGCTTCTTTTATTGCTTTCTTCATCTGCTCAAGCATCATCTGTGTGACCCATTGCAAATAAAGAAAAAAATTCAGCAGCTAATGAGCTTGTGATGACTTAGACCAGGGGTCGGCAACCTGCGGCTCTTTTGTCCTTATACTGTGGCTCCGGGTGGTTTGGGAAAATAAATTAGAAGTATTTAGCTGAAGTGTATGTTAATTGTGTTTTTTAACTTGTAGTTCTAAATTGGAAGATTATTGTGATATTAAAATATAAAAATAAAATTATATTTTATTATTTTTCATCGCTCAAAATAAGCGTCACACTCGCGGAAGCCGGTGTACCTGCCGAAACGTCGTGCATTTATCGAGACTTTCAACCCCAGGAAGGCCAATTATGGATCTTCGGATCCACATTATGTCAGCAACTATTCTTCACCGTGAACTATGTTAAAAACAAACACTGCCCACACCTCACAGATGACAGCTTACAGTCCTTTGTAAAGATGAAAGTGACCTCGTACAGCCCTGATTTGCAGACGCTGTGTGCAGAGGTTGAGGAGCAGAAGTTCCATTGTAAACATATCACGGCAAACCTGCTGCTTTTCAGCATTTCTTTATTGACCACTTTTCACACACGATTGCTGTACGCATACAGCCAGCTGTAGCTTTTCAGCTCACAGCCCGACAACACAA
>NW_024589710.1:0-1021 GCF_018398535.1 Haplochromis burtoni
CACACACACACACACACACACACACACACACACACACACACACACACACACACACACACACACACACCACCTCCACCACCACAGATGGAAGTTTTTTTTGTATGCATCATCTCAAAAGCATTGACATTCTTATAGCTAAGCAAATGAACTTAAAATGTACTGCCATGTTTATTGTGGTTGATTTTCGATCCCTCAGAGCTCTAAACTAGTGAATGAGCGGTTGCTGCTGGAGTGGGACATTCCTGCCATAAACGGGATCATCCACATCATTGAGGCCCCGCTGACAGCACCTCCCCCACCGGTGAGTAAGGATGATTTAATGCAGAACAGCTGACGCCTGCAGCATCAGCTGCTCAGCACGCCTGCACACTTGTGAACGGGCATGTGTACATGTTCACGTGACTTCAGCTTTCCACACAATGCCAAAAAATCTGCTTCGTTAACTATCGTATGGTGAAAATGGAAAGCTCATATTTAAGGTTGCTAACTTGTCTTCTCAAACTAAACCCACACAGGGAACTGTATACAGCGAGAGCTGTGTATGATGGAAAGTAAGGAGTAAGCAAGGATTAATAAGTCATCAGCTTTTGTTTAATTAAACTAAACAAAAATATACATATAAACGTATTTCCTTCACAACATTAAAACTGAATTAACTACTAGATGAAAATCAGGTGCCAAATTAAAAACTTTAATCAGAAAGCCTTTTTAAGGAGGCAATTAAAAAATTCCCTTTTGGTTGTCAGGACAAAAGTCTATGCCACTTTGGATTTTTCCTTCGGCTTTTGAAAAGACTTCAAAGGATTCACACGTTGGCTGATGTGATCTTTTATGACTTAATTACAGAGTGTGTGAATGACTTTCAAGTTAGGCCATGTCCACACTAATACGTTTTCGTTTGAAAATGCATCTTTTTCTCTCCATTTTGGCCTTCCGTCCACACTGAGACGGTCTCAGTGTGGACAGCGAAAACTGAGACCTTTTGAAAACAATGACACATTTTAGTCATGTGATGCAGTCA
>NW_024589711.1:0-1021 GCF_018398535.1 Haplochromis burtoni
GGAGTCACAATGAACTCCACCCTGGTAGAGCACAGGGAGCAAGAAGGGACAAAATAAACAAAAACACTTGTAGCCATGCCGAGTCAGCCGACCGGTCCCTGTGCCTGTTGAGAACCTGATGATAACTCTCTGTTTCACCACTATTAGAGGCAGACACAGAGTTGGCACCAGTGTAAAGGAACTGGACTGGCACCCAGTCAAAGCTGGTGGCCATTTGGCACAGGTCACTTTACAAAGCTGCCCTGTAAAAATGGACAGACAGACAGTGCAGTGAGGATACAACAGGAGTAGTTTGCTCTCTCTTCCATGTTCCAGTTAAACACTTTTTTGCCAGCTATCTCAGCTGAAAGAAACTGGATTCCACCTGCTGATCATCCTGTCAGCCAAGTAAAAAAAAATGGCAGATTAGCTTGGGTAAAAGACCGAAAGTTGAGGCACACAACGATGGGTGCCGCAGGTAAACTTTCTGGGCTGCCTCTCCTCATAACAGCCATCCCTCAAGATTTTGTACATTTAAAGCAATGCATTATCAGGGACTGTAACATCTAATCCTTTTACTGAATCTTATCATCCTAGCAGGGTATCTGATGAGCAGCAGGGTGTAGGTGTTGATTGCCCAGAGCTCAGTCACTGACAGGTCAGAGTCAGATAGTTTTCTCTCTCTCAGGGTAATACCAGGGCTGTGAGGTGGTGAAATGAGGTTGACTGCAAGTAAAACAGAGTCAGCTTATTAATGTAGAGTAACTTCACTAACATAGTGACTAACATGACAAACAGGTGAGCTCATTAAATTCAGGTGAAACAAACAAAGGGCAGGAAGCTAGAAGTGGTCCTGCCCAGCAAGACAATGGCATGGTTAGATGCTCACACACATTCACACAGATACATAGAGAAAGACTGAAGGGCGGGGAAGCACAGGAGGACCATGACAGTTTCAGGGTTACAGCTCCTAATGCTCCTTTTACCCCTGGGACCACGACATTCTTCATTATAAGAGACTTTATGGTATTAATCTATATGT
>NW_024589712.1:0-1021 GCF_018398535.1 Haplochromis burtoni
TCTGGTGCAAATTACTGACCTCTGTCATCATTTTAAGTGGGGGAACTTGCACAATCGGTGGCTGACTAAATACTTTTTTGCCCCACTGTAAATAAAATTGAATTGAATTGAACAACAGCTGATTTGTTATGTGTCACAGTGTCATTTCTGCTTCTTTCTCCTGTAACAACAGGATAACAGTCCATGAGCACCCTTTTTTGCGCTCGCTATCATGTAGTTGCCCTCTGTGTCTCCCTTTGTGTAACTGTGTTTATATCGTGATGTTAGTTCTGGTGCCCTGCGCTCCGTGTTTTCCTCACCCCGTCATGTGCTGCTCCTTGTTCTCTCTCCCCCTCCAGGTTGCCTCTGTGTATGTCCCGTGTTGTGTTGAAGGTTTGTGTCTGGTGTCAGCACCTTCACTTTGTGTCTTTCCCGTCCTGTCGCGTGTAATTATCCTCAGCTGTGATCCCCGTGTGCTTCCACTTCCCTCATCACCTTCTGTGTATTGATGTCAAAGCCTCCCTCTCTTCTGTGTCGCATCATCCCATGTGTGTGATTCTCCCTGTGTCTCCTTGTGCACATTATAATTAGTTTTTCCCAGTTTAGTTTTGTATTGTTTGTATGATCTGTTTCCCACCATAAAAGCTGTACTATTTAGTTTAAGTTCCATTCCTGTGAGTTTGCATTTAGGTCCATTCCTGCCTGCCACACAGCCCAAACATGACAGAAAGGTTGGTGATGAGCACCAACAATTTCAGGAAAAGTGGGAAATGCAATGTTTCTTTGAGTACAGGGGCACCCCGACGTGTCTTATTTGCACAGAGAAAGGAATACAGTTTGAAATGTCATCACACAACTAGACATGCTGAGGTGGATGCAAAATACCAGGGAGACGAGAGAGCGAACCGGGTTGCCAGTCTTAAAACAGATCTACTGAGGCAGCAAGATTTCTTCAAGAAAGCAACCAAAGAGAATAATGCAGCAGTCGGAGCCACGTGGTCAGTGAGATGATTGCTAAAGCAGGAAAGCCATTCACAGAAGG
>NW_024589713.1:0-1020 GCF_018398535.1 Haplochromis burtoni
GGGAGACATGGAAAACGTCGTGGACACGCATGTTGCGCGGAAGGTTCAACCGAACAGACACAGGGTTCACAAGCGCACCGACTTCGAATGGTCCAATAAAAGTTGGAGACAGTTTCTTGGACTCCGCCCGGAGGGGCACATAGCGGGTGGACAGCCACACCTTTCGTCCGACCGCATACTCAGGAGCCGGTGTCCGATGGCGATCTGCGAGCTGTTTGTTACGTGCCGTCGTCCGGAGGAGGGCGGTTCGGGTGGCTCTCCACACCCGGCGACATCTACGCAGGTGGTGTTGGACGGATGGCACAGAGAGGTCACCCTCAACAGCCGGAAAGAGCGGAGGCTGGAATCCTAATGACGCCTCAAAAGGTGACACTCCAGTGGCTGAGGAAGTCAGGCAATTGTGGGCGTACTCAATCCATGGCAGCTGGTCACTCCAGGTCGTTTGATTTGAGGACACCACACACCGCAGAGCAGCCTCCAGTTCTTGGTTCGCCCGCTCAGCCTGCCCGTTGGTCTGAGGGTGGAAGCCAGAGGACAGACTAACCGTAGCGCCGAGGGCGGAGCAAAACTCCCTCCAGACCCGTGAAGTGAACTGGGGGCCACGGTCTGACACAATGTCCTCCGGAATTCCATGGAGGCGGAATACATGCGTGGTGAGGAGGTGAGCGGTTTCCAGGGCCGTAGGCAGCTTGGGCAAGGCAACGAAATGGACAGCTTTAGAAAACCTGTCCACAACGGTTAGAATGACTGTGTTACCTTTTGAAGCCAGTAATCCGGTGACGAAATCCAAGGCTATGTGGGACCAAGGCCGTCCCGGAGTGGGTAGCGGTTGTAGCAAACCGAAGGGAGGTTGGTTAGACGACTTGTTACGGGCGCAGGTCGTGCAGGCGGCAACGTATTCCCGTGCATCCCGAGCCAAAGTGGGCCACCAGAAGTAACGCTGGAGGAATCGTATGGTGCGGTGTACTCCCGGGTGACAGGTGAACCGGGCGGCGTGTGCCCATTGCAGTACCTGAGAAC
>NW_024589714.1:0-1020 GCF_018398535.1 Haplochromis burtoni
TGACCATAGGTGAGGGTAGGGACGTAGATCGACTGGTAAATTGAGAGCTTCGCTTTTACACTCAGCTCTCTCTTCACCACAAACAGACCAGTACAGCTTCCGCATCACTGCAGCCGCAGCACCAATCCATCTGTCGATCTCCCGCCCCCTTCTCTCGTCACTTGTGAACAAGACCCCGAGATACGTAAGCTCCTCCACTTGGGGCAGAAACTCGTCCCTGACCCAGAGTGGGCACTCCACCATGGCCTCAGATTTGGAGGTGCTGATTCTCATTCCCACCATGAATAAGGAGTATTCCAGTATCCCAATACTGGAATACTCCTTATCCTAATAGTCCATTGTGCTTAGTTTAAATGCTAACTGCACAGTAAATATTCTGTAGGTGTCCCACATTTAAAGGCATCTTAAAAGCGAATGCAGCAAAATAACCCCGTCTCTCATTTTGTTTAGGTGTCGAGATAGGTTTGAAGAATCGTGGACTTCTATTGGTCCCAACTACTATATTTCTGGTATCGCGACATTCCTGTTACAGCATACTGGTAACTGTGGTTTTTCCCCTTTGCAGCCAGCCTACCAGTTTGCTTTTGTGTGTACTAGGAAGGGAACATTTTTATTCAACCTTTTCTTTTTCTTCCTTTAACTTGAGCTGGTATATTCATCTTGCTCAGCTATGTTTACTCTTTTTCTCTAAACTAATTCTGAAGCTACACAACTAAAGGCCAAAAACGTGTGGATCTGGTAGTTCTCGAGAAACAGAGGGGAATACGGTCGCATCTTTATTTATAACGCACTTTACATCCAACAATGTTGGCCAAAGTGCTACAAATACAAAACAAAAGAGAAAACTGTTAAATTACATATAGAATACCTTAAAAATTAAAAAATAATATAATTAATAAGAAACAGATTAAGAGACATCAACAAGTCCTGCTGTGCTGAAAGCCAAGGTAAATAAATATGTTTTAAGACGTGATTTAAAAACAGATAAGGAAGGTGCCTGTCTAACATGTAAAGGCAACT
>NW_024589715.1:0-1019 GCF_018398535.1 Haplochromis burtoni
AAATGCAACAGGTTTGCAACAAGAAGCTGGAAACATTGGGGCCTCTGCTCAGGCCTATTCCTAGATTATATTATTATATGTACTGTAAGCATGCATTGCAGTTATCCTTCTATGTTCTAGTTTCCCTCAGCATGTATCTGGATACTGTCAGGGGTTCAGACATTTGTTCACAAGTAAGAGAAATAAGACACTGCAGACCGACTCAGAGAGTTTTAAGACATGCGCATGGGTGTGTGCCTCTCAGCAAAATCACACACACTCAAGCGCAGGCTGGTTGCTTTATTTATAAGGCAAGATGGGTTACATAGTACTTCCTCTTTTAACAGGAAGGGGAGAGGTCAGGCATTATCTCAGCTAACCTCTACACACATACACTGAAAATGAAAATACAGAAGTATATCACACTTATCTGACATCACACACACTGGGTTAAAGAATACATCTTATATCATGACTTGTCAAACATCTCAAACACTTAAGTAAGGAATGCATTATGTTCTCTTTAACAATAAGCTTGGTTATGTGAAAATATATGAACACTCGATTATAAGGCACACTTGATTATACTTGATTTCATAAAAATCCTCTCACAGATACTCTCACCAGTGAAGCTTAAAACCTTCTAGAATGGAACATCAACTCTAATCAAGCACATTTATGCATTGTGTATAAAATGAACTCAACCTGTAAAAATAGAAAGGTCAATGTGATGACAGACATATGCAATGCAATATAAACCTGGTAGGAAATATTACTGATAAATGATACTATGAAACATGTTATTAATACATTCTTCATAAGGCAAATTATATGGTATCAATAAAATAATCTCTGAATCTCAACATGTTCTAGTGAGTCCTGTTGTGGCTCTAATGTGAAAGAGGATATAATATAATATGATATATAAATTAATATAATATGATATAACATAACATAATATAATATAATATAATATAATAAATTTACCCTACCGCCTACTGGTGTTGGCCAGAGGGGCCGATGGCGCGATATGGCAGCCT
>NW_024589716.1:0-1019 GCF_018398535.1 Haplochromis burtoni
CCCCTGCAGGGCTCCATATATATTAGACACTATGTAATATTTTAAAATCATGCCATACTCTGCGTGTTATTATAATTTTAAGGGGTAATTCATTCTTGCATTGGTTTTGAAGTTCATTCTTTCTGTTTTGAGGAGCTTTTGAAAGAGTATGTATGTTTAAGCTTTATTTGCCTTTGTCTGATATGTATGTTTAACAGTATTGATCTTCAGTGTAAAACATTTTCACTAAATGATAACAATCCCCATTGGTGTCTTCTTTCCTTAAAATTAAAATACACCACAAAAACAATGACCTAATAAAGTTGACTATATTACAGATTTGCTTTCAGATAAAAAAACAAGACCTTCTTATTTCATTTTTACATGCAACATTCTTTAAGCACTCTGAGTGCTCAGGTAGAGTAGAAAAGTGCAGTAGAAGAAGCAGTCCATTTAAGAACCAGTCCATATTTCTCTGATTGTATTTTTTTTATTTGTTTCTATCATGTTTAAGCTAATTGCAGATTTTTAATGTTTGCTTACAGCAAAAACAATACATTACTTTGAGATGCTTAAATAGAAATACTAGGTTATGACTTACTTGAACCCTACAAAGATAAATAGTCTATTACAAAAACAGTTGAACTATGACCAAAATTAACTTTCAAATAATTAAATGTATCCTATCCATCAAGGTTTGTTGGGAAAATGAGACGCTTGGGTGAATAACAAATATGCTATATAGAAGTGGGTTATAAGTGGAATGAAAGGGATTTTGCCACACTATTTGAGAAGACCAGTATTTTTGAATATTGCTCTGTCTATCACTTTAATCCACTTTGTAATATATCATCCAGTGTTGGAGTAGGCAGGGCTAATAGTAGCCACTGCGCAAAAAGATTCCTGTTGCAGATATGAGAACTTTGCCTTCGAATTTGCGGCTAATTTATAAAAGGGTTTATTTACATAAAATAAACTAACAACTTTTCCAAAGGTTAAACAGTGACAGAGTCAGAAAGAAAAGTCAGAAAATATCTGTC
>NW_024589717.1:0-1019 GCF_018398535.1 Haplochromis burtoni
GGAGTACAATGGTGCATAGAGGCAGATGAATTCCAATTCAGAGTCCAAGTTAAAGACAACCCATTGACAAGGAGAGGGGTGCTCTGGATTGTTGCTTCAGTCTTTGACCCCCTTGGGTTCGTTGCCCCATTCATATTAATTGGAAAGCAAATACTCCAAACGTTGTGCAAGGACAAAGTTAATTGGGATGAGGATCTCCCAGATCACATTCTACCACAATGGGAAGCATGGTTGAGAGACCTGCCCAAGTTGGTAGCTCTGAAGATCCCACGAAGCTACTCGCAAGATGCGGACATTGTGCAGTACGAATTGCACAGTTTCTCGGATGCGAGCCTCAGTGGTTATGGCGCATGTTCATATCTCAGAGCAAAAGGTAGAGAAGGACAGGTCAGTTGTGCACTCGTCGTGAGCAAGGCAAGAGTAACGCCCATTAAGCAAACAACCATCCCAAGGCTCGAACTGTCATCGGCCGTGACTTCATTTTGCATTGCAGATGTGATCAAACGAGAACTATACATCCAAAATCTACAGGAATATTATTGGACAGATTCACAAGTCGTATTAGCATACATAAATAATGATGCTAAAAGATTTCACACATTTGTCGCCAATCGAATTCAACGAATAAGACAAAGCACAAGTCCTGGGAAATGGCAGCATGTCAGCTCAGAGGAAAATCCAGCTGATCAGGCCTCAAGAGGTTTAAATGCTACTCAGCTGAAAGATTCAAACTGGTTGAAAGGTCCCAATTTTCTTTGGAAACAAGAGCTTCCAGTCAAAGAGGAAATGGTGGGAGAGGTTGAAGAGGTGTCAGCCCTACTCGTCAAACACTACCATGAACGTGTACATCACCAGGGAAGAGGGATGACAATAAATGAATTGCGGGCAAATGGGATATGGATTTTAGGATGTGGGAGTGTTGTTTCTTCACACATTTACCATTGTGTTAAGTGCAGAAGATACAGAAAGGCTACAAATGTCCAACAGATGTCAGATTTGCCAGAAGTGAGAACAGAAAC
>NW_024589718.1:0-1018 GCF_018398535.1 Haplochromis burtoni
TATTTGCCCACTTCCTATTTTTTGTATGCTTCAGAGCAGATAACCAAAATACATTTTAAAAATACAGTTTTCAAATGGTGATTCTATTTGTTCAGGAAAAAAGATATCCAAATCTACCTGACTGTAATAAAGTAAATTTTAAGGCTTTGGGACTCCAACAAATCACAGTGAGAGCCAGTATCCACAAGTAAATAAACATTAACCTTCCCAAGAGTGGCCAGTCTAACAAAATTACCCCAAGAGAGAATTGACAACTCAATGAGGAGGTAAAAAAAAACAAAAAACACACAGGGTGTCTGAGGTATGAAACCACATCTAAAGAATTTCAGGCCTCACTTGTCTCAGCTAAGGTCAGTATTCATGTTTCAACATTTATAAATAAAAAAAACCACCCTAAAAATGGAGTTACATAGCTTCCAATAAACAAAACCTCAAAGGATTATTTCACATTTGACATAAAAAAAACTTGTTGATCAATGAAACTTTTGGGAAATTAATCTGTGGGCTCAAGAGAAAAGAAGTTTTTTTGGAAGGTTTGAGCCTCGGCACATGCGCTATAAACCTGATACAGCATTTCATGAAAAGAACATCATAGCTACAGTAAAACATGGTGGTGGTAGTGTGATGGTCGGAGGCTGCTTTTCTGTTTTCATGAATTCTGCTCTTTAAAAGAAAATGCTTAAAGAGTGTCTGGCCAAGACATGGGTCAAGTTTTGTGCACAGTGATCTGAAAGACGCATTACAAGTTACTGCTGATCGCAGTTCTTGCTGCCAAGGCTGCGCAACAGGGTTTATATTTAGGGAGGAATTACTTCTTAATATCAGGTAGATCTGGATAGGTTACTTCACTTGAGATATAAATCAACATTTAACCGTATTTTGTGACAAATATACAAAAAAGGATACACAGCTTTGTAAAAAGGCAGGCACGTTGCAGAATACAGCCCATCCCAAAAAAACAAAGAACTGAAGTTTAAGTCATAATCCAGATATAAAATTAAGCTTATTTTGCACTATT
>NW_024589719.1:0-1018 GCF_018398535.1 Haplochromis burtoni
TTATCTACTGTGAGCATCTGTGGTTGTTCCACAGAAGCTTGATAGAGCTTTACTGCTGCTATAAATAATAATTTATCGTACCAGTTCACGCTTCTGTCAAATACACATATCAAAGAATTTATGAGAAGTAGGCAGTTTAATATGAATCAGCAGTCGGTTACGGGACAGCGATAATGCTTCGATGAATTTTCGGCATGTCCCATGATGAGCTATGGAGCCATTTTAATGACCCTGTTTGTCCTGCTCTTTTTCTGTGTACTAGTTTGTATTTAACTTGGAATGACTCCACAAAGTACTCTGCTGGAATCACAAATTGAAGATGACCAACATTTTGTCGTTTGGAAAAGTTCCAGTGAAAGAGTGGATGAGGGAGTGCTTTCAGGAAATGCTGAGTCTAAAGGTGATGCAGCAGGTGATCCAAGGCACCAAACGTACCAGCCCCAAACTAAAGGCTGCCACCGTAGATACTAGTACTAGTGTTTTTATAGTAATCCTGCTGGCTGTGTATGCATGTAAACCTTTAAAGATGAGTGGACTTTTTGCTGATATGGGGCCAAACTGGCATTTTATATTTAATTTAATTCAGTAGTGATACTGGCACCACAGATCTACTGGAAGAACTGGATACCAGATGCAAAGATGGCCCCTGCTTGCTAGAAATGTCCTGATAGACTGTAAAGGGCCCAGCTAGTGAAATATTTTATAACACAGTGGAAAGGTGAGTCTGGAAATGATATTTTACATCACAAAGAGGGGCGAATTTAGCATTGATATTTGTATCAGTAGGTAAAGGTGAATGCTTGCACAAATAGTAATTTAGATCTGTGCTCACTCTCTGCAACTGAGAGAGTTCAGTGTTTTCTGTGGACTGTGTCAAAATATCATTCGCAGTAGCATTAGAAATGCTGTATTTTAATAGCCAACACTATTTCAGACATTACTGTTAGAATCAAGCAGACCTCTATGTGAATAAAATAAGTCAGTAAAGAGCAACTAAATTCGATTCAGTTCACCAGTA
>NW_024589720.1:0-1018 GCF_018398535.1 Haplochromis burtoni
GAGAGTGTTTTTGAGCGTTTTCCTTATAAAGCACAGTTTGTACCATTTCTTCCCACAGTAAATATAGACAACGATAGTATTCAGGAAAAAAAGAAAGCATTGCATATTTTTATCATAACTCTATTTTTACGTGGCCTGTGGTATAGTCCACACTTTTTCAGTCAATTATTCCGTCTGTCCTGCTCAATTCTCCAATGGTTGTACACGTTGTCATTAACGTGGCTTCACTCCTGGTCAGCCACGCCGCTTTGGGATAAAGTGGCATCGTTCTAATCCCATTCGGGAGCAGCCAGTCGCTTACCGACTAAAACTGTAAAACAGAATTGTTAAAGTTTTAATTTTAATTTCATTTCAGGTTTGATTGTTTTTGTGCGCAACGCAGATTTTTGGTGCGCAGAGACCGTGCCAGCAGTGCGCAATTGCGCACGCGCACAGCTTAGAGGGAACATTGCTTGCAGCATGCGGTCATGGCTTTAACATAATTTTAACAAGATTAACGCTGACAGCACTACCTGCTGAATGTTCCTATTTAGACTGTATTGCTGCTTTAGTGTACAAAGTTTTGATTTTTGTCTATTTTTTAATCTTAAACTTAAAATCTGAGATTCTTGCTTTGGGTTAATTATTCTTGTGACACATTTCAGTTTTATAATTATTGTATTTTTGATTTGTGGCTAAATGTATTATTCCTGCCTCCCCCGTGTCCTTATCTATGTTGAGCATGAGTTTTCTTGTCTCTGTGCTTAGTAGGTGTCTTTTATTATTTTTCTGTTATTTTAATAGTTTTTGCTGGTGTCTTGCCTTGACTTCCTGTTTGTTAAATTATTTTGATTATTTTCACACTTGTTAATTACTTGATATACTGTCTCATTCTCAGTTCCAATTCAATTCAATTTATTTATATAACACAAGATCACAGTCCTCGAGAGCTACTGTCCTGCAGCTTTTAGATGCATCCCTACTCCAACACAGCTGAATCAAATGTTTGATTACCTCTTCAGCATGCCATCAAGTTTGG
>NW_024589721.1:0-1018 GCF_018398535.1 Haplochromis burtoni
GATAAAATATGTTTAAGATATAAATACATATTCAAATGAAAGATTTGTAAAATATTATGTTATGTCTATGTTTTATTAGGGCTACATAACAAGATAAGTCAGTATCTTGATTTGGCTATGAAGGAATCCTCGCCTACGTCAGCTTAAAGCACTAATTATTCATTTTTGGCCACTTGGGGGCAGCAGAGAGAACTGATTTGGACTGGCAGGAGATGCATTAATAATAATCATTTGAAATTGTGTTAATCTTCTCTCAATGGGAAAGGTTAACGAGTTCTGCAGAGCTGATCGTGCTTCTCTAACTGAACTCTCATCCATTACATAAAGTCTTTGATCCATACTGATACAAAAATATTGATTCATGCAAACTTTAAAGCACTCTGCTCTGACACCCAACAGCAATCCAGAAATTCAGAACACTGTAAGTCTTTATATGAAAAGCAACTCTGAGTACAGAAATGTGATAATCTGTAACTGGAAAGGGAGCCAAAACTGTACATTTTCATATTTCATATTATGCGTGACTGTAATTTAGATTTATGAAGTAATTTCATTGTAAAAACTTATTTAACTATGGAAACAAAAAGCGTACTCGCTGAACAAATTAATCTACCGTTAAGGCAGACTTGAATATAGTCTAAATAAAAAAAAGGAATCCAGAGAGCAGCTGTGTAACATTTAAACGAAACTCAAGTGTCTTCTTTGAAATTTCCGTGAAAGATGACAGTATAAACACTGAAAGCTTTCATCAGCCGTGAGCACATAAAGTGATGTAGGGCTCGGCCCGTTAAAAGCATCGGACGTCGGGCTGATGTAACAGTAAGCAACACGAGCGTGTTCCTGAGCAGCACGAGGGATTTCACCGCCGCCTGACCAGCTTCCTCCTACCTGCTGGAGCTTCACATGATGCAAGCATTAAAAACACTCACAGAGGAAAACCCTTCACAGCTTTCACCCGACTTCCACAAACAGCTCTTCAAACAGGACAAGGATTTCTACCTGAACTGTTTTTTTTTTT
>NW_024589722.1:0-1017 GCF_018398535.1 Haplochromis burtoni
TAGATGAAATATTCACAGTTTATTCGTTTGACATTGAGTTGTAAGAGCAGATTATTTAATCTAAGAAAGTTTTAAATACAAAATGAGCGCTCAGAGCTGGCATCGTCATCTATCGAGCCCAGATTAGGTCGCAGTGCGCTCTGTTCTCTGCTGCCAGAGTTCACCAAAGAGACGCAGCTGTATGACTGAAAGCAGTGGAGCAAATCAGCGTAATGATTCATTTATAAAAATGCCAGTTTATATAAAAAGATGCAGTCGGGTCGTTTCATGAGGCAGAAACTCCTGAACGAAATAATAAAGTGTAAGCGCATCTTATTTCTCTCTGAAAACAGTGTGGCAGTTTAAATCAGAGGGGACATGGTGCGTTAGAAAGCCCCGACGACGGAGGATCGATCCAGAGGAGAGTTTCATTATTACAGAAGGTTGAGCCGTTGAAACCTAAACTCTGTGTGGCACAGCTGACCCGATGAACACCGAACATTCACCATCAGATCTGATTTAGTGGAGACACGCTGAGTGCCAAATGTAAACGCTTCAGAGGATACGTGAGGGAGAGCGACATCTGTCCCACAGGAAAGAGGAAAGAGAGGACACACTCAGGGAGGAGAGCAGCGCGGGAAAACTGATGAAGATGGTTATGATGTCACAGGAGGTCACAAGAAAAAAGCAAGCAGAGCATTGCCGTAAAGAGGCTGCTCATGCTGGAAAACAACTGGAAATTCTGGAAATTCAAATAATTCTGTAAAGAAGAGTGAGCAGAGCTCCTCCGCAGACACGTGAAAGACTCGTTGCAGAATAACACAAACACTTGACTTCAGGTCTTGTCGCCAAGTGTGGCACAACTAGTTATTATTTATGGGACAATTATTGCAGGGAGATTTGGGACGTTTTTCCCCTAATAAATGAAATCATCAATAAAAAAATTTCAGTTTACTCGGTTTGTCTAATGTTCACATTTGTTTGATGATCTGAAACATGTGGGTGTGACAAAAACAGCACTGGACAGCCTAAATCCCA
>NW_024589723.1:0-1017 GCF_018398535.1 Haplochromis burtoni
CTTTTATCCATACATATATCTGTCTCAACTCTGGGTTTTTCTCTTTACATTGATTTATGCCTCACTCTTTGAGAAATAACCAGAATGACTTCCTCTCAGATTGCTGGCACACAGGCTGCTCTTTACAGTAGACACTGTGAGATTATTCAACATAAGTTTTCTAACTAAACACTAGTGGTTATCACAGGTATTTTAGATACTTTTTGTTTCCTTTTTTGATATAACTCTGGATAGTTGATCAACACACCATCTACCTCCTGTCCCACATAAAAATCATTGGATTTATATGTTGTTGTTGTTTTTTTCCTTTTCTTTTTCCTGTTTGTTAAATGACTTCAACAAGGTCACTCCTAAAAAAAGCTGCTTATGTACTTCACACTTATTTGATTTCATGTTGTGGTTTCTTATCACATATACTCAATAGAAAACACACTAGGACTGAAACAGTGTTAATATAGTACTGTGTGGAGTAAAGGTCAGGGACAGATCTGTCTCAGATTTCCTGTGAAACCGGTTCTATCACCCTCCGCTCTTAAAGCAAAACATAATCCATGCACCGCACACTCTCATACCTTACCCTTTTCTTCGTTGTACCACAACAGGGTTATTCCCAATGCATGACTTAATAAACAATGATTTTAAAACCACAGTTGGAACATCAACGATTAAGGATTGTGTTTTTATGTTTCGTAGTCAACCATCCCCTTATCTTATTGGCCTTGTTGTGTATCTTAGAAGTCAAATTACACATTAGTCATACTTCCAAAAATATTTTGAATTTTGTTTACAACTCAGATGCAAAGCTGTTATCAGAAATCTTATGCACACCAGGAGCATGTATCCCCACTTTCAAAACCTTAGGGTGTCAAATCCACAACCAAACATGAGGTCATTACACACGAGCCAGAAATGCAAGTCACCCTTTACTGACACACTGTAAATAATACGGGGCAATTGTGGCTCAAGAGTGGGCAGTTCGTCTTGTAATCGAATGGTTGCCAGTTCGAGCCCCGGCTC
>NW_024589724.1:0-1017 GCF_018398535.1 Haplochromis burtoni
TTTCGATTTCATTTTCTAGACTGAGGAGTGGGCACACTTCCATGCTCGTGCAGGATGACTTGGTGTAGCAATCTACTGCAGGGTCCTCAGGAAGATGTTTCATTGTAATGAAACGATGTCCCAGACCCTCAACAGGTGTGATTCTTTTTACAGGATCCACACACAGCATCCATTTGAGCAGGCTTAAAAATGCCGCTGTGTCTTTCACTTTGGATTCTGTGTTTGGCTGTGGGTGGTGTTTGGCTAAATCATCTATGCATGCATATTTGTCTGTGATTGTTGTACTTTGTTTGATCACAGTGCCTGTAGATGCTGAATACTGAGCTGGTGTCTTCAGTACCCATGTGTGTTCTATTATCCCTTTCCTCATGCAGAAATATTTCGTACTGTACTTCCCTTCCTGTAACATGCGTTTACTAGGCTGACCAAGCATGTGAACAAAACCTTGCATCATTTGATATTCACACCTGTTGAAAAACAGGTGGTGGCCCAAGTATAGAAAAGCTGCGACACAACCGAGAGTCCACATGTCTGCCGATTCAGTCACCGGTATGCCCAACATGACCTCAGGGGCCCTGTAACTAAGGGCCTGAATAATAGTGCCAGGTGGAATTTTTGCAGGACTTGTGGCAACACCAAAATCAATAAGTTTAACTTTATATGGCTGTTGAGACTGATTTACAAGCATGATATTATCAGGTTTGATGTCTGCATGCATCATACCTCTGCTCTTCAGAGCGGTAAGAGCCACAAACATCTGCTTTAAAATGACCCGAATATCACAGAGATCCAGTGGACCGCGAGACCTTTTAGTCACGAAATCATGCAGACTAATGTCTAGCATTTCCATTGAAATGAAGGTGCGATGTTTGTACTCGAAAACTTCGTAGTGCTTTACCAAATTGCACCGATCCCTATCCAGAACACTCAGTTCTTTTAGAGCAGCGGCCTCTTTCCAAGCAAACTTGTTGTATTCCCTTTTAGCTGCCTTGACTGCTACCCTTTCAAAAGTGTCTA
>NW_024589725.1:0-1016 GCF_018398535.1 Haplochromis burtoni
GACTTAGTTTCGCTACAATTACTTTGGAAATCCGTTTTCAGAAAGCTTTCAGAAAGGGAAGATCGCGGTCTGTACATTTAACGCACGACGACTAAAAATGCAAAATGCAAGATTCAGGTCCCGCTGTTTCACCCCTATTTATAGACTCGAGTGGAGGTCACGTGCCGCAAGATCAAACGCACGTACTGTGACATCAAAGCAGAAAGGAACTGAGCTGTGTGACGTCATGCCGCGAGCGTTCACCTACATGCACGTGCACACCTGAGCGATCACTAATAAATCACAGACGCATCAACGTCGGTGTTGTCAAACTTTCAATCATACCTGCAGCCAGTTCTTTGAAGCTCTCAAATGGGTTGAATGGCGGCTGTTTTCCACCATCATCGCAGAGCATTCCTCCAGCAGGTCCAACGCCTGATTCAACAAAACCCGCGACTCCGGCAGCTGTGCTCCGAAGCAGTTTGCTAATGTGATGCTAACTAGCTAATGTGATGGCTAACTAGCTAATGTGATGCTAACTAGCTAAAGAATCCTAACAGGTACTTAAAAAACAAAGGGGACGAAGGAGGAGGAGGAGAAGTGGAGACAGCAACCTGACTGACTGGTTCATCTGAGGCTCTCAGTGGTTCCCTGTCTCAGCGAGATTCACAACACTTCTTGCAACAAACTCCCGTAACCATGGTTACAGGAGGACGCTCTGTTTGTGGCAGTCATTATCACAGTATGACGTCACAAAGAGACGTTAATAAATATTAATTCATGCAATTTAAACACATTTTTTATTTTACTATTGAGGTGTATAATAGTTTAATATGGCACGACACCCTCGCTGATGTTGATGCCTAGGAATCTGAAGCAGCTGACTCTCCACCTCTGCTACTGCTGCTCTCCTGTAACCCACGATGAGCTCCTTGGTTTTGCTGATGTTAAGCACCAGGTTGTTGTCACGGCACCGTGATGTCACGCCTCTCACCTCTGTCCTGCATGACGTCTCATCTCCATCAGAAATGCAGTCA
>NW_024589726.1:0-1016 GCF_018398535.1 Haplochromis burtoni
GCAAATTACAGTACTAAACTGCTAACATCCTTTAGAGTTTTTTACTGTTGATTTTGCAGTACTAAGCTATGGAAATTACTGCAAAGGCTAACAGTCACTACAGTATTAGTCAACAGTCAAAATATTCACTTCCACGTACAACTTGCAATCCCTTGAATCCTGCAATGATAATGTTTGTGTGGATGTTAAAGTGTTGTGATCATTGTTGATTGTTGATAAAGTTGAGTTGTTGATCTTCTTCTGTGTGGTGATGTGTGTTTGTTTGATGTTATTGAGCTGTGAGTATTTCAAGATTTGAAACAATCTTGGTGATTTGGGGGTGTATTTAGGCAGTTTATGTAAGTATGGAATGGAATTAAAGGAGAAAATCTCCCACATTGAGCCTCAAAATCACATTTCCTCTCCTCAGTCAGATATTAACCCTACATCTGACAACAAACAAAGTTTCTCTTGCTTAAGTACCAGAGTTTCAAATACTGCATCTGCTCAAAGAAAGCATGAAGCTGAGGTGGTTTTTCCTACTGCTCAACAAAAACTGCTTAAGAATAAACATGCTTTAGAAGAAGAGCAGCTGTGGAGGAAAAATGAACAGATGGAAATGGAAGCACACATCACTGTTATTACACCTGAAATTAAGTTTTGTGAGGATCACAGGACATGAGTAGAAGTGACTTTTCTAAGATTTCTGATGCTATGGAGTCATATTTTGCAAAAGGACAACTGGAAAGAAAAAGGATTAAATATAAAAGCAGGTTGTTTTGTGACACGATTTTTTTATACTTATGGACAATATCTTGGTCAAGGTCTTACCAATGTAGAAAAGCCTATCAAAGCTACAGAAAGCTACAGAAACTGCTTTAAGCAGTTATGAGCACAGAAATGTATTCTCAGTCCTGAAAAAGCCAAAATGAAATAACTGCATTGTTCCCCTTCAGTCGATTCACTCGGTACAACACATAAGTATGGGATATCACGCCCTCGCGTGTCCTGGCTGAAGAAACCTTTATTCACGCCTT
>NW_024589727.1:0-1016 GCF_018398535.1 Haplochromis burtoni
TATGTTTGTTGTCATTCAGACCAGTACTACTGCTTAGACATTGCTTAGTGGTCATGCATGTTTGGCAGGCTTGTTATGATACCAAAACAGTAGGCCTGTCACAATAATCGATATATCGACTTAAAGCATGACCTGATCTACATGACCTCAATGACTGTTGATGATTGTTGAGACTAGTAGTTAAACATATGCCATATATCGGCCATTATATTTACATAAGAAAAACATTACAAAAACAAAATATAATAATAACAAGACAATAACATTGAACTAATTTAAATAGGGATTGTATTTTTCAGCAAAACATCTTACTTTTCAGAGGAAAATAGGGAAAAATCTGTAGATGGAAAAATATCCATAAAAGTTCTTAGTGCATTTTGTTTTCTATTTGTTAGAAAATTTACTATTTACTATTTATTCAGGTTTTTTAAGGTATCTCATATTTTGATACCTAATTTCAATAATCTAAATATTTTAAGAATTAGATGTTGGTTTGTCAATTGAAAGTGTGTAGATCTTGCATTATTGTGGTGTTATATTATGATTATACATCCAGTGGCATAAAATGGTCTTAAAATGACAATGACATCACTTGTCGCAATTGTTTATGGGGCAATATACCGACCAACAAAAAGTTATCGTAACAGGCCTACAAAACAGACGTTTTTATGATTGACAAATACAAAAAATAAATACATTAAAAATAAATACATTTAACTTCTCTGACCTTCTCTGATATTCAGTTACAGTTCACACCACAGCTACCTGTACATGCAGTACTATACTGTAAATTTAAATCTCTGCATTTAGCATCCCACTAGAAGAGTCACAGTTAATGTGGGTTTTTTTGTTTTGTTTTTTTACAAATACCTGTACAAACACATTTACTGTTTTAATTTTAGCCTGTGGATTCAAATGCAGATGTCCTTAATGTAAGTTGTGCATTTTTATTACATCATATTATTTTTATTATTATTTATTTATTTCATTTTACATTCAAATATCTCAAGCTTCTT
>NW_024589728.1:0-1016 GCF_018398535.1 Haplochromis burtoni
AGATCAGTCCTGTCTGCGAACGGAGCTGGTCTTCCCACGCGTGTATTTCATTAAAATCAATTGTTTGACCAAGTTCTGGACCATGGTTGTTTGTACTCTCCTTCCCCAATATTTGAACCTTAACACTGCCCCAAAAAGAGCTCATCCGCGGATAAATGATAATGTAAGGAAGGTCAAAAGAATCTGTAGAAAAGTACACAGCAAATTCAAAAGTGTTAAATGTTTTGGTGTTAGTAGTCTTCTTGCAAAAGTAGAGTTAATTTTACTCTAAGTAGAGTCACATTCTTGTAATGTAACTCTGAGGTGTAAAATGATAGTAGTTAAAATCGAGTGTTAAAAATTAGTGTTTCTATGTCAAATCTGGAGGTGTTACAATGGAAACATTAACTCTTGACCTCTTAACTTGAACTCCTACAGGGGCTATGACACCAATAGAGTAAATTCACAGACTCCGCCCCCAGCACCATAGGCTCCAATCGAAGCTGAAGCGAAGCCGTTTCAGAACATTTTTGCTCTACATATTTGAGTTGTTTGCCATGCTTGGTAAGTCATTTTTTTCAAAGATTGTTTCAATTATTATTATTATTAGCTTTTACTTCTGTGGCTCTTTGGAGTTGAGACAAAGCTGTGTGAAAGGCATTAGCCATGTTGCTCGCTGATAGCATAATATTCTGTTTTAGCTAGCTGAAAGGTATTGTTTGCGGGCAAATACCACAGCCTTGAAAAAAAGCTTGCATGTGAATTTTCAGTCAAATTTTTGGTCAAATACACCAAAAACAATGTCTAGAATGTGAAATGTTGGTATAATGGTGCTACTTGAAGCCTGAAAACGATCGCCCATAAAAAAAAAAATAAAAAAAACCGAGCAAACAGCAGTAGCAGATGTCCTGACTGGGTTCTACGTTAGCATTTAGATCCCTCCAGAGTTTTGTGCATACGGTTTAGGTACACAAGTAATGGCTCAAAGAGGATTCCTGTTTTTTTTTTTTTTACTGTGCTGCAATTGATTACCGGAT
>NW_024589729.1:0-1015 GCF_018398535.1 Haplochromis burtoni
CAGTGAATAATTTATTAATCCTGTGCGTTCTAGTCAAAAGCACATAAGTGAGACAATCACACGGTGGGGTGAGCACTGGTCACCGAGATTGGACCAGGTCCAATCTCGGTGACCTTGACCTCGAGATCAGAGTACGTTTTCTGAAAATCTTGTGAAAGTGAGGAGGTAAAATTATTAACAAGATAATCGTTGGAGTAGCGTTCAGATAGCTGCTCTGCTCTATGTTGGTACAGGGCATTGAAGATGATAACATGATTATTGAACAATGAACAAAATGAGATTAAATATTTTATTCGAGCAATCAGACAGGCACCAACAGAGCCCTGTGAATATAACGCAAGATGCGCAACTTTAAAAAGGTTTTGATCACAAATCACGCATTTGAATCAGCGGGTAGAGAACCTTACTTTTTTCTACCACTGTCTGTGGCTGATATTGATCCCCCCCCCCCAATCACCGGTTATCGGTGACGGTCTGCTCTCTTGTGAACTAGCAAAAGTGCCAAATACAGTACGAGCACGCCTGAGGGGGTGATTGGGGGGCGAAAACAGTCCTATCCATCCGTGTGTAGTGAAGTCGATTTTGGTAGGCTTTTACATGATGTCCGTGAATGCAGGACTAACATCCACACCTTCCCAGCTGATAATTAGAGGCCTTGTCAGAAACAGTAGTGCTTCTCTACCACACGAAGGCACTTGGCATTCTTTTCCCATCAAAGGTGGCCGATAGCGTTAGGCGGCTAAGCACCGCAGAGTGGTTTGATTTCTTCAGAAAAGCCGCTCATTTTAGTATTGCCCCTTAGACAGTGGATTGTGCAACACTGCTGCTGTGTTGTTGTAGCCTTGTCATTTTACAAACGTCTATGGACTGGCCTTGACTGACTCCTGGTTTTATGGTCTTTTACTCCAAATTGGGTGGGTGTATTTGTCACATTTAGGGTGTATTTGTGGCGATCGTGGCTCAAGAGTTGGGAGTTCACCTTGTAATCGGAAGGTTGCCAGTTCGAGCCCCAGCT
>NW_024589730.1:0-1015 GCF_018398535.1 Haplochromis burtoni
TTTCAAGTTGTGCTAACTATACATTAATTTAAAATTTGATGTAGGTTATCTACTTTTTTTTCACCTCGCTCTCTTTATATGTTAGGAACTTGTAATTAATATTTTTGAAAAAAACTAATTCAGTGAATATTTTAAAACCTATTTTTGTTTTATTCTTTGTTAAAGCAAAGATTACTCTAAACAGCCCATTTTTCTTTGGTCCAAGATATAGCACTATGGTTTTATTACAGCTTTGATGAGTAATCCACTCTTGATTAAATTTAGTGGGTCATGTTCAGTTAAATCAGTTCATATTTAATAACATAAAACAGTATGTATCACTATAATGACAAGATCCTGGTTTGTAGGTAAATCTGAGAACATTGAATGGGATTACAGAATTATTAAAATTAAGAAATTTTACAAATTACAAAATGTGTTTTGGATTGGAAATTTTTTATATTCATTTAAAAATGAAAACTTTTCTTTGATTTGCTTTGATTTACTTATTTCCTGGTGTTGTTGTTTTTTTTCTTTTTTATTTTGGAGTATACTTTTTCTACTGTCAACAAGTTCCTACCCATGTCATTTTGGTTTGTTGTTAAATGTTGGTTGACAATTAAGATTTTATGTTATTTTATGTTATTTATGAGTATTTGTTGATAAAAAAAAAAAACTATATCAAGTACCAATTATTGCTGACAGTATTGCACCTAAATCTATAAGATAAAATAAGATAAAATAAGAAGAAATTTATTTATTTATCTAAACTTATATACATAAAATACAGAAATCAAATGAGGTGAAATGAATACTACAGAATGTACAAAAGGTGCAGCTGCAGTCTGGCAGTGGGAGCAGTGTGCCAGGTCAACTGTTTAGGAGGGAGACGGTGAGGAGAAAGAAACTGTTCCTATGTCAGGTGGTCCTGGTCTGCAGGCTTCTGTACCGTCTGCCAGAGGGCAGCAGGTCAAAAAGTCTGTGTCCAGGGTGTGAGGGGTCTGTGATGATTTTCCCTGCCCGTTTCCTGGTTCTT
>NW_024589731.1:0-1015 GCF_018398535.1 Haplochromis burtoni
TGTGTGTGTGTGTGTGTGTGTGTGTGTGTGTGTGTGTGAGGTTGACAGAGGGCAATAATCCCATCTGAGTGAACCAACCAGGTGACTCAGTCTCCATCTCAGAAGCCCCTCTCTATGCACTGCAAACTGAACTCTGGTCCTGACCACGCCTTTCCTTCTTCTTCGTCTTCTCTTTGTGATCTTCTTGTTTGCCTCAAACCATTAAAACTGAGACGACCCAGTTTATTATTTTTCTTCTTGCTTTCTTTCTTCACGTTTTTCTGCTTTGAATTCATGTTGAGGGTTTTCCATTGATAGTTTTTGGGGCGGGGTAGGGGTTAATAGAGGCCCCTAGCATCATTACCATCCTGGACTGTGGATGTACAGTGTTTAGACCGTGTCTATAACTGGACTGGTCATGGATACGAGAAGCTTGCAGCCCACCGGCCTGCTTGGTTTTCCCTCCCACAACCCTCCAGCACTCCCAGGTCCCTATTAGCATCTCCATCACTCTCCTGTTTTTCTTTTGTTCTCTAAAAGTGGTTGGGAGGGTCGGTGGCACTGTGAGCGTGAAATGTTCCAGAGAAGAAGTCTGCCTCTAACTCGTGTTTTATTTTATTTGTTTCTCCCACGTGTGGCTGCTACTGATGTTTTTAAAGTGCTGTGAACGGATGAGCGCACGGTCCGCTAAGGGTCGGCTACAGATTAATAATACAGATGATAACGGTAATAATCCTCATTGTCAGTATGGGGTCTTTTCTTCCTCTCTTGTTTCATGCCATTGAACAACATGGAAAGAATGTTTTAAAAAACACTATATCTGTATATTTTTATATCCTGATGCAATATAGAGAATGTACTATTCAATGGTGCTGAAAATGACCCGTAACTGTTTTCAGTTGGTTTATTTACCAGGTTTCAAGAGAGAAAAAAAAGTCATTATTTATGCTTACAGGTGATAATGTGATGAGTCACACTTTTTAACTGTGGCAGTCAAACACATGACTATATAAATATATATATATATATGCATATA
>NW_024589732.1:0-1013 GCF_018398535.1 Haplochromis burtoni
GTGTGTGCGTGCGTGTGTGTGTGTGTGTGTATGTTGGAAGGATACACTCGCCTCGGGTTTCCGAAGGCTGGAGATATAATCAACCGAGTCGGGATGGGAGATAAATTCACGGAAGCAGAGAGCAGAGGTGTCACGGAGTCTCCGTAGGACGGCAGCAGCAGTAGCAGCAGCAGATAATGTCCTTCACGAATCTTTTTGCGGTCTGGGCTTGCTGTTCATAACTATTAATCTGGGAAGCCCTTACCCCAAAAAGCATTTGCGGAGGGCGCAATCGCCGAGCTGAGGGTTTTCTGTGGGGTTTTTTTTTCTTTCTTTTTGAGAGCTCTTCTCACGATAACTTTTCATCCCGGCGAGGGCTTCTATCAGAGCCATCTACTCCACGACAAATTGTGAAGGAATCAGCCCGTTTTGTTTAAGGTAGCTGTGTTAAATTAACGAACGGAAAGATCACAACAAGGCTACAGGCGTCTGCACAGCTCTGCAGCCCGACTGGGGACTCGACGAGCGCGCTCACCCCGAGTCTGTGCACGACTTTGGCCAATTTCCTCAGTACATTTGCATTCTGGCTAAAGAACTACAGTGGATTAAAACGAGCAAACAAACAAAAAATAACAAAACAGATAAAAATCAACCAGCCACCGGTATTTGTCATACAAAAATCCCGTTCACCTGCGATACACTGCTCCACCTCTCCAAACCCCCCAAAAAGAAATTCTCATCAATTCTGTCGTTCTTCTTCGGCCAAAACCCGCAAATACGCACTCGAGGGACCATATTTTGCTCAATAATTCAACGCCAAGAGTGTAATTTCGGTGAAAAAAACACGGATTCCCGAGTCGTGACTGCTAAAGTGAGTAATGTGCGCGTTGGCTGCGTCAAGAGAGGCAGTCACTGTGCAGTGCAGACGGTGGGGGAGAATCGTGACTGACTGGGTTGCAAATGAAAAGACCACCCAATAAAAAAATATCTACACCGGGAGGAGGGGAGGGTGGGGGTAGGGGTGGGGTAGAGGG
>NW_024589733.1:0-1013 GCF_018398535.1 Haplochromis burtoni
GTCATAATACCAGACAAGACCTCATGCTACAGTAGAAAGTTGACACCTCTATACTTCAGCAGTAAGCCAAACAGGAAGAGGTTGTTAGTTATATTAAACTGCATATCGGTGTGATGATCTGTCAGCAAGACAACATGGAGGTTACATGTTTCTGCATTAGATTGTGTGAGTACTGAGTTTGTTACACATCTGAGGTGTTGCTGCTGTTTTTTATCTAGCAGTTGTAATAATTTGTAGCTCAATACATTAGTATTAAACTTTCGCCAGAAGAGTATCAGCACTATTGATTCTACAAATATCAGAATCTCCAACTGTGAGCGTAACTTTCCTTTTTCTTTAAAACATATTCAGTATTTTGATGATTTTGGTGATGAGCCTTGTGCAATGCTGTTTTCTGGCCAAACACAAAGCATAGCAGGATTACATGCAAAGTCTGATAAGAAGAAATACAAATTCATTCAATGACCACATTAGGCTGTGAAGTTTTACAGACATGAATGCTGCTCAAACCCTTTGCAGAGTTTCCAAACCACACAGCGTCTCTATATTCATATTTATGTAACTCGCTTATTCTTTTTTAAATCTTAGTGTTTCAGCCTGACAAACTATCTGCAGTACAACCACAACACTTCTCGAACTGTGTGAAAAGAGGCTGTGAATTTGTTTTTGTGAGGTTTATTTAATGACTACTAAGGTCATGATTTTTTTTATCCAGGGGAGCATTGAACATATACCAATGTACATGAAAGAACAGGATTAAAAAAAGATTCAGTACAGGTTAGCAATCTAAGCAGAGATGATTACACCACTTTCTCTTCGACCATCTCCAGTTTCTAAGCGAGCTGAGAAACATGATCTCGCCGGCAAATTCTGGGTCTGCTTCTGTCTTCAGGACATGCCTGAAACACTTAATTTAGGAGGTTCCCATGAGGTGTCCTTTCAGATGTCCTGATATGTTCAGCTTAATATATATTGTTCTCTCTTAAATACCGTATACTTAAAGCAGAAATATA
>NW_024589734.1:0-1013 GCF_018398535.1 Haplochromis burtoni
ATTTAGCATTGTCTTTCCTTCAGACTTTGTCTTAGTGCTTGTTATTCTCCCTGTCAGTTCCCAGTTGATTTTAGACTCCTTTTTTATTCTCTCATGGGACTTTTCATCAGTTGGAGTAAAGGATTGCTTTTCATTAAATCAACCTTTGTTTGTTTTCCTTAGAAGTATGCAGGAAGATGAAGCAGTGCATTATATGTGTGTGGTCAACATTAGAGGGTTAAACCTCAAGAGCTGCTGTATTTTTACCGAAACACTTCCTCTTAACTTCTCAGAAAGAATGACTTCAGAGGTGGAATTGGAAACCAAAAGGTCTCAGACCACTAACACATTTCATTTGTGTTCTCACCTCACAGCTAACAGTGGTCACTGCTGCAGTGTCATCATGTTTCATTGCAAACTTCAAGACTAAAATTCTGACGTGTAATAAGTTTAAATCTTGACCTCTTTTCATGTGTGCAGACAAACATCACCATGAACACTGTTAATCCAAACACTTAACTCATCTAACAGTCTTCACACACTTAACTTTCTCTAATCTGTTGGTAGTCAAGACAACATCAAGACAATCATGTCCAATAGATGACAAAGGGAGCCTGCAAAATGCATTGGATGTAAAAGTTAAAATATTAGAAGTTTTTCACTCAGCTAATATCTACAATAGACAAAAGGAGGCTCAGATGCTTAAAAGCCATGACATATAAGCTTTGGATATAAAATCAGAAGTAAAGACATCAGAAATGACACTGACAACAGCAACAAACAATCTACCAGGAGGCAGCGACGCTCACTCTTCTTTTGAGGACAAAAAGGTGAATATCACACTGACACTTGATTGTGTTTGTGTGGAGAAATTCAGTATGTTTAAAAAATTCCACTTCAGCTGTGGTTTACTGGAGTCTGAGTCAGAAGAAGGTCAGAAGAGCTCTTAGATTCACATCTAGACACTCACTACAATAAGAACTCCTCTCATGGAAAATGTTGTTAATGCATCTGTCCGTCAGTTTCACATGTTT
>NW_024589735.1:0-1012 GCF_018398535.1 Haplochromis burtoni
CGTCGCAGTGTGGACACTGCCCTAAAAAGATGAATATCAGTTTGTACATGCTCCAGATAGCTTTTCTTCAAATTCTTTAATTCTCACTCACTTGTGCGCATGCGCACAGGACTGAAACGTAAGCGTTTTGGGCCGTTTCAATGTGGACGCACAACTCTGTGAAAACAACTGAAAACGCCAGTGTGGGCGCGGAGCGTTTTCAGATGAAAACGCAGTTTTCAAATCTATCCGGGCTAGTGTGGACGTAGCCTCAGTTACATCGAAGCAGTTGCCAAATGTGACAAAAAATTCAATGCAACCACCGCTGCAGGGCGTGGAGAAGTACCTCATATGGTGCTGTTGAATGAAGGCTAGCAAGATAGGAGAGAGATGTCACAAAGCCAGGTTACTTATGTTTGCAGAGCATTGTATTTGATCTATATTTATTCTTTCAAAAAGCTGGTGTGTGTCTTTCTGTGAACCACACAATTCACTTCATTGTTAACACAACCTCAAAACATGCTGTGACCACCAGCTGTGATTCACACACAAAGACTTTCAGCAGTGCGGTGTGCAGAGGTTAAGATGGGCTTCATTTTTGGGGCGAATTTAAGGACGATGCCACTTAATTGTGACAGGCCCAGTTTGACTCTGGCCTGCAGTGGAAAGCTGGATCTCCCGCTATTCCCCTTTTCCCCTGTCTACTTTTACACTATTATATTCAATCTGGATCCAATGACAGAATCTGTATCACTGATGGACATTATATTATCACTGATAGTAGTAGTGTTATTATAAGTATTACCCTTATTACATTTTACTTTGACTGCTCGTTAAATAATTATAAAGCATTTTGGAAACAATCATTTCTATTGGGTGTAACTTTGGTGCTGAAGTGGCAGAAAAATGATGATATAAGTTGATTAAATGATAGTCGTCTGTTTCAGTAAACTAATAACTGCTTACATTTATTATATGTGCATGTTTGGCTGTATATGCGTGTGTTATTTTCTCAAATTGACTTCCCTGCATG
>NW_024589736.1:0-1012 GCF_018398535.1 Haplochromis burtoni
CCCTTTGGTCACAAGCTCTGGGTGGTGCTTCGAAGAATGAGATTCTCTGGAGAATAAGAGCTCAGTCCCTTAGACACGTTTACGTTTAAGGTTTCCAGAAAAAAAAAACAGTTTCAAAATGCACAAAAAGCTGAAAGGTGCGTTTAGTTGTATTAACTAATTATTGTGGAAAGTCACTAAATATATCATAAATCACTACAATCATGCTCTCCCCTACATAAACTGCCTTTATAGGTTAAAAGTATGGGTACGGGTATAATACTGGCCTTGTATTTGGTATGAGCTCCAAAATCTTAATTTTGGCACAGCACTGTTGCTGGGACTGCATCGACTTTCCGAGTGGGAAAGATTCAAATTCCGACTGGGAACTCGAACATTCGTACTTCCTCTGGACGAAGATGAGCCGTGGTCCTGTTTTGTGAAGCCACACGTGTTCGTCGGGGTCCGCCTCCTTCGATGACGTCTCCGACCCGCCGACAGTCATAAGCAGAGGGCGTTAGCGCGAGGTGAAAGAGTTGAATCTCCATGGCGTTTAACCAACCCCAGGAGAAGGACTAAAACTTTCCCTTATTAAACCCGGATGTGATATGGATGAAATCACGCCACTTCCACAAAGAGAAGCTGTTTTATCCAAGAGGATGCGGACTATTTGAAACCGCTGCGGCTCAGCCAGAATTCGTGAAAAAGTAAGTTTCTCAGTTGCTCAAATACTCAAGTACAGTACAGATGTTGTGTAGTGTACGCTGCCTGCACACATGAGTGAAGCTGTGGATGAGCATAATAGACTACATTAAAGTTTAATATTAACATCCGACGTTACTGATCAGCGTTAAAACCGGATGTTACTGAGTTTTACGATTTTAAGAAAGAGTAAAGCACAAATGTAAGCCTTGCATTGAAAATAAAGGCACAACCTTTTTAAGCGTCGGGAGAGCCGCCAGTTTAGCTGGAGGGCTACATTCAGCAGCGTTATGTACCTAAAATGTAAAGTCGGCTGACTGTCTGAATATAC
>NW_024589737.1:0-1012 GCF_018398535.1 Haplochromis burtoni
GTGGATATGATATTTCTGCCATTTGACTTTTGTAGTACCATTACATCCTGACACATAATATTGCTTCAGCTACCGACACTCACACATCTACATACACATAAACTCGTACACGGACCATTTAAATGCCCATACTATTTCTTACTCGCACATATCGCATGTGTATAGCCCTTAACTAACCCCTGATCTCCTAACTGTTCCTCAGACCTGATTCTGGGATCCTCTTACTTCCTATCATTCTCATTCCCTTATGACCCTAACTGTTCTTAAATTCTTTCCTCCCATAAAATGCTGTTGCGCAGAATTGCCTCAGACCCACTTCACACAAAAAACGAATTTCAGAGTCTTTTCAACAGCTTGAACTATATAATGAGGCAGTCATATCATTTAAGAGAAACAGGGCCTCATTTATCTTTGTCTGCTTGATATTCTGAAGAATGATACAGGCCTAGACACAGGCGTCATTTGGACATGCCCCTTTAATTGACACAAGCCTCAGGGCTTTAGTGTCAGATGTAACATCTGTTGTGAAGTAACAGTCGGTGGACAGGGTTTTGACGACTAGGGGCAACTCGACCCTAAAAATATCAGAAATATGGTTTTTAACCAGATACTTACACTTGATGGCATTATTTTGGCTTCCTGGTAACACTGCGAGGACTCTTGGAGTCGTTTCTGACCAGAATATGTCCCATCTTATCTTAATGGCCTTATAGTACCATAACACGCCATCAGAGCACTTTGCTCTCAGACTGCAGGCTTACTTGTGGTTCCTAGACTATAAAAAAGTACAATGGGAGGAAGAAGTATTTCTTCTTCACTCACTTTTTTTCCCTCACTGTGTGTATAGGCCTCGCTGCATTAAATCATTAGTTATTGTTATTCTTTTGCTCTCTTTCACAGCATTCTTTGGCAAGTTTGGCAAGGCAAGGCAAGTTTATTTATATAGCACAATTCAACAACAAGGTGATTCAAAGTGCTTTACAGAGACATTAGAAACAAAAACAAATAAAAA
>NW_024589738.1:0-1011 GCF_018398535.1 Haplochromis burtoni
TAAGAATATTTTATAGCGCTTTAAAGTTCAATTTCTCAGGCCTGGATTAAAGAGCTGATTTGTTAAATCAGAAACTCACAAAATACCAAAATATCACCACCGGTGGATCACACCTCTCTTATGTTCTTATCTCAGTGCACTGTAACAAAAGAAAAAACAGACGTAAACAATAAAACACTCATATAATAACAAATATTGGGGCCCATTGGAAACATGTCCAAACATAAAACCATCCTTCTCTCTTAGAGAAAGAAAACAATCCAAACCTCACTGATCAAATACACCTCATGTCAAACAAAACCCAAAAAATCAACCAAAACTTCACACACTATATTGTGTAGGCATACAGGCACCGTAACTCCTTTTTTTTCACTGACAAAGACATTTTCATTGACTTGCTTCAATAGTGGACACTGGTTGCACACAAATGTTTTGCTTTGGCAGAAACTTAAACAACTGAGTTAAATCAACACAACCTTTTCATATTCTCTCTGAAATAAAACTCACATCATTCACTCATCATTTTCACTCTGTACCACTGCTCCTTATCAGGCTGTGTAAAGCACAGTACACAATTCAGTGGAGGCCTTAAGCCATAAACAGACATCACGCACAGACATTGTTTTCACAACCAAACTACTTTAGACCCTGTCCCCTAAATCTACACAGATGCCCTCTGTGTAGCATGAAATGCATTTAACCAATAAACAATCAATGAGTTCTCATTGTTGTAACCGACTCCATATTCGGATGTTCGTGTGCAGCATTTGTTAGTAAAGCATTCTTCATTGCATCAGCGTGTGTGTGTGTATCACTATTTATTGCACAAGCTTGTAGATGTGTGTGTGTGTGTATCACTTCTCAGTGAATTGAATCAGCATATTGATTTTTTGCAGGTGTGTGTGTCATTTCTCACTCAATCAACGAGTGCATATGTTCGTATGTGTTTCTCTTCATTCTGAGTCAATGCATGTAGATGTGTGTGTTTGTGTGGGTGTTTATGTTCATCAC
>NW_024589739.1:0-1010 GCF_018398535.1 Haplochromis burtoni
TCTAAAGTCTGCAAATTATTTTCTAATTCAAACTTACTTAAATATTTTATAATTTATAGAGAGGTGTTGTTAAACATGTCAGTGTCACAGAAGCGTGGCAGACCTAACCACATTGTCACACCCAAACACACTTTATTTCTTGGTTACTGTTCTTACAATAGCTGCCAGTCAGACACATTCACAACAGCTACAGCAGGACCCAGTACAGACTTTAATCCTGCGAGGTGTGAGTGAGGTGTCGCTTATGTGGACTGGACTGGAATTCTCTTTCTGTCAGTGGGTCCAGATTTTATGAGCAGAGAAGAACAAACAGGTAAGTTGAGGTCACAGAGCCAATCTATTAACATAGAGATTCAAAGGAGTCAACTAATTATTTCCATTTTAACAATCAGGTGTCACATGATGATTACTATAACTTTCTAATGTGATGATGTTGTCTCTTGTTGCTGTCCCTGGCTCTCTTTCTCTCTCTTTCCCTCCCACTCTGTTCCTGTGCTACTGCCAGTGTAACTACCGCCCCTCCCCCCCTTCCCCCCTCTGCTCAGCGCAAGTGCAAGGCTCATGTTAGTAAAAGTGTTTAATAAGTAGTCGTTTATTGATTCCTGTGCTAATATATGCTAAGCTATCCGTTCATACACTGCTAACATGGATGTGCTACGCTATCAGTGAATGCCTACGTTGTTTACTGATAGCAAACTTTGGTATGGAGACGACTGTATAATATTTCTGATGATACTCGAAAGGTCTCATCAAGTCTCGATTTAATTCGATTTATGCTTTGTTATCAGTGTTTGCAATGATGGCATGGCTGTGGTGTCTTATGTGGTATGTGGGTTAATCTTTTTTGTGATACTCACTCCTTTTTTTATTTAGACCTGGTTTAATTCTGGTATAGTTGAATATTTGTATATAATCCTCGAAGCTGTCAGACTCTATAACAGGGGTCACCAGCCTTTTTAAAACTGAGAGCTAGATAAAATTGTGAACAGTTTGGTTCACCTTTATTTATA
>NW_024589740.1:0-1010 GCF_018398535.1 Haplochromis burtoni
GGAGTAAATTTTGGCCACATCTGTGATCCTAAAATAAGGTTTTGTACTATTATTACTTCTGATAGCGAGGCCGAATATTTTGAACATTTTCCATAATGCTAGGGGACAGATTACACAGTGAATTTTAAAAGTAAAAGCAATACTTTGTAAGTCACACATTTTGTCATGAATTATCTTTGACTCAGAAAGTATACAACCCTTTTCACAGGCTCTTCTCACACAAGTGCTGTACAATATAGAAACCATGACAATTTTATATGCGGGCTAATATAATGTGAACGTGATGAGTAAAATGATCTAAGGTGGAAAAAACTGATGGAGTCATTGACTCTCCTGCCTCCTGGTCTCAGGCATCAAAGGTGACCCTGGTGGACCTGGGAGCGATGGTCCTCCTGGCTTCAACGGACCTGCCGGCAGGAAGGGAGACGTTGGTCCGGCAGGTCAGCCTGGTAAGTAAGGCAGAGAGCCTCATCACTGACCTACTCTATATGTTATCCCTGGTTAAACAAAGAGTAAACGTTATTAGTAGTGTACGTACTGTCATGGCCAAAAGTTGTATTTATTTGCTGATCAAAGATTTACTGGATATAAAAGGATATACTGGACAAAGGATGAATATGGAGGTTGAAGAAAAAGAGGAGGGCCACAGAGAAGCTTCATGGATGTAGTGAAGAAGAATACACAGAGGGTTGTTGTGACAAAGGACGGTCCAAGAGATAGGCTGGAATAGGAGGCAAATGATCAGCTGTGGTGACTCCTAAAGGGAGCAGCTGGTAAAAGAAGAAGTTTAACCTTAGGACCCAGGGTTCTTTGTGATGTTCCTGCTTGAAAATGTCTACGTATCAAAATAAAGCGAACAAGCTAATAAGGAAATTCGGATGGAACAAAAATACAAAGGATTTTATCCGGCCTATTTTGTTCTCTATTACGCCTTTGAAAATATGCTGCAGTTGACCAGAAATTCAAGAAAACCATGAATCAACATATGGATGTTATCTGTGGAAAGATAA
>NW_024589741.1:0-1009 GCF_018398535.1 Haplochromis burtoni
CTGCCTCCAGCAGATTTTGCAAGAGTTTGGTGTGTTCTACAGGTTTCCCTGTAGAGGTTGTCACACCTCGTCTCACTCACTGCACTACAAGGAAATGTACAGTAGCAAATACACACTGGCTATCAGTGTATATTGTCTCTCTACAGCTTGACACACTTCCGTTAAAGCTAGCATCTCTGCTGCTCAAGCAAATATGAAGCATGCTAGTTGTCCTACATAGATAACTCTCTCACTGTCTGCTACAGTAAAACCTGTTCTAGTCTGTCCCTCTGCTGTTGTAAAACTCAAATCATCAACAAACCAAACCTTTCCCTCAATGAGTGGCACAGCTATTAAGTCATCCCTTGGCTTACACTTCTTCTCCTCGCGCTCTCTACTCTCATGAGAAGTGCCCTCTTCTTTCGTTGGCAAAAAGGGTTGACAGATTCAGAATTGTGCACCACTTTATGGTAATATGTATGGTTGTGAGAGAAACAGTAACATTAAAGACAAGTGTCTTGTAGGTGACAGAAATGTAAGTTTAGTCTGCAGTAGTAAACATCTACCTCGTGTGGAACTAACACTGTCAAAAGGTGAAATAAACTATTGAAACATTGTACAGCTTCAGCTGCTGCACATACTGATCTCACGCATGGAGGTAAAGCATGAGCAACTAGAGCTAATCTTTTAGGATAGTAAGTTACTGGCTTCACTTGTGGAAAAAGTGCTGTTAGTTATTTTACAGTCACCTGGCATTTGTGCTGTTCACAGAACCACAAGTTCATCGCTGGACCTCCTCTGCGCTGTCACTTTTTGGAGCTTGGCACGCTCCCTCATGTTCCATTTTCCAACGCTGCTGAAGATTTTAAGGCAGAGCACGTCGTACCCCTTAGTTGTCTTCCTTAACGTCAACGTCGAAACTCTTTCATCTTATTTAAGATTTTGCTGTGCAAAGTCTCCTCGTGATGATCTCCTCGTGACAATCCTTTGGAAGCCCAGTAGCACAGCTCTCTGTGCTGAAGGTGATCTC
>NW_024589742.1:0-1009 GCF_018398535.1 Haplochromis burtoni
TTTTCATCGATATCTGACACATGGCCAAAGTCATAGGACACCTCGCCATTCACTCCCTCATCAGCATCTGTAGCGCTGACTCTAACCACTACAGTATTAAGAGGAGAGTTTTCGGGTATGCTGGCTTTATAGACGGCTTGGCTGAATACTGGAGCATTATCATTAGCATCCAGTACGGTGACATGTATCATAACAGTGCTTGATCTCTGTGGTGAACCACCATCAACAGCTGTGAGAGGTAAATTAATCTCTCGCTGTGTTTCTCTGTCGAGTTTGTGATCAAGAACAAGCTCAACGTTGTTTGCATCAACCATTAAAATAAAGTTATCATTTTTTTGTAGACTGTACCTCTGAACAGAATTTTTGCCTATATCCGCATCGTGCGCGCCCTCTATTCGGAAACGAGTCCCCTTTTCTGCTGACTCACTTATTTCCATTTTAATGGAATTTCTTTTGAATTGTGGAGAGTTGTCGTTTATATCTTGAACATGTAGATTTATACGATGTAGTTCTAAAGGATTCTCCAGTACAAGTTCCTGGATTAAAATGCATGACGATTTCGTGCCACAAAGACTCTCTCTGTCAAGCTGCTCGGCAACGCTCAAATCTCCCGTTTGTAAACTAACGGCACAAAATCGTTCGTTATCTCCTTCTGCGTCAACACGGGCCTTGCGAGATGACAATGTAGTAATATCCAGACCAAGATCCTTAGCTATATTTCCAAAGACAGTTCCTGGTTTCAGCTCCTCTTGGATAGAATAGCTTACTTCAGTACACACTGATTGCAGCGCAAGTATACAGACGACAAAGAGGGTAATCAGGCCAGGCTCTAAAAATCCACCGTATTCCATAATTACAAAAACAGAAACATCCGCCAGCAAAGAAAAGATACAACGGAGTTAGTTCACCTCTCGAACGCGTTTGCGATGGAGTGAATTAAACAAATCCAAATACAGAAATCAGCACTGCAATCCAATGGTTCCTTCCAACACAAAGCGCAGGAACAATG
>NW_024589743.1:0-1009 GCF_018398535.1 Haplochromis burtoni
TCATGCACACATATACAAATACTCAGCACTCACCCAACGTAGGGATAGACATACAGTACATGGACACTGTACACACAATCACACTCCCCAAACAAACTCTATACCCCGGGTCCAGGTACCCTCGCCCCTGGAGGGGGAAGCGGCACCTAGACCCAGGAGATGTTACCCTTTCCCCCGGGGGTGGAAGCAAGCGGACCGCCCCAGGCTCTGCAGCAGCAAGGAAGCCCCGCATCCCAACACCTCCTCCCAGCCCCCCTGCCCCAATGGCCAGCAGAGAACAGGGGTGTGTGAAGACCCCAAACCTCCCTCCTCTCGCTCATGTGTAGTGTTGCTGCGTGCTGTTCTAAGGTGCATATAAAACACAGGAGAGCATGGTGCTGCTGCCAGAGAGCAGCAGGTGTTAGCACGGCCCCTCCCGAGAATCCTCAATGTCTACATGGATTTAAAATTGAGAGGTGGGCACTGGCGCCAGAGGTGGGGTTGAATACACAGACCGTCCTGTGGACGCCGTTAACGTGCCCACCTTCAAGGCCCTATATGTATGTGTTATGAGAGTGTGAGTAATATGGATGTCTGAGTTGTGGAATAAAATTGAGGCACAGGTGGCCAGAAGGGCACGGGGGGGGATGCCTCCCCTGCACCCTGGTGACAAACCCACACCCCAAGGCCCTACTTGTGTGGGTGGGTGCGTTGGACTGGGAAGAGGGAGGAAGCCAGGGATGGGGAGAAAAAGAAGGGAGGGGCAAGATGCCCCACCCTGGGGCTAGCTCCCCCGCTGACCCCAGTAGGCACCCCCGTCCTTCGGCACCCACCAAGGCAAGGGAGCCCAGGCCCATCCAGATTGGGGCTTACGGCAGCAGGACCGCCCATCCCTACAGGACCTGGGGCAGCCCACCCAACCCCGCCGCAGAGGAAACTGTACCCGCCCTAACATTCAATCATCTCCCAGACTGCACAAGACAGTAGACACCCAGGTTAAGTTTATTCTCCTCCTCTCTTATGGCTCTCC
>NW_024589744.1:0-1009 GCF_018398535.1 Haplochromis burtoni
ATAACCACTCAGCACGCCATCTCATTTGCCAGATAAACTCTTCTATTGTTGCCTTTTTTTTTAAATAGTGGGAGGTGTGGCAAAGTCCCAGAACTCCAGCCAGATGAACTTGTCGGGATCTTCATCGTCGCTGACCAGCGAAGCTAGCTCAAAGGCCACCGTCAGTCTGCGCAGCTACGGCATAGGTGGGACCCTCCTCCAAAAGAGGATCCTATTGATGACCAGGCAGAGTAGCCCAGAGAGTTGGAGGGAGAGAGAAAAAGAGGAGAAGATGCAGGAAGAGACAGAGGCAGTTCAGAGAGGCTTGTTCCACTCATCAGAGCAAAGGAAAGGGAGATCCAGGCAGCAGAGCAGCCAGGGTGCACAGGCAGATGCAGGGCTAACGTCACTGAGGGTAAGAGGAGGAAGTCCAGCCCCAAAAAGGAAAAGGATTGATGGAGATCATCCTGCGGTCCAAAGTGACTCTCCATACAGTTTTCCAACTCCATTTTCCCAGTCTCCTTTAATGAGACACACACTCCCAGAGTCCCCCATAAGGAGGAGGCTAATGTCACCGTTCAGGATACTGAGGAAAAGGAGTCAGTCCAGGGAGAGGCCAGCACCAGTCAGCCCACACCTGAACAGTAGGGAGGAAACAGCAGAGTGTATGTCCTCCTCACCTCAGGATGAGACACGAGGGCAGACAGAGCAGAGAGCCAGGAGATCAGTCAGCCCTAACCCCTTCCTCTGGCTGTGCAGGGACAGAGACTCCAGGAGAAAGACCCTCTAACAGACATCACGTTGAGACAGTTATAGCAAAAACAGTAAAGAGAAGGGACACTGTGGTATTTGAGAGAGACTTTTGCTGTTGTTGATGATTTGCATTTATTAAGAGTCCATCATATTAAAAAAAAAGCATTTTCTTTTTAAAGTACAAGTGTTGCTTGAGAGCTTCAGATCCACCGTGAGTCACAGAGATGTGACGCCTGAGAGTCTTACACTTTTCCCATGGAGGCCCAAGTGAGTGTAC
>NW_024589745.1:0-1008 GCF_018398535.1 Haplochromis burtoni
TTGAAGTTTAGGGTCTGTCTGCTGGGCTGACGTCAGCATTCACTGAGCTTTAAGAGAGGGATCTTAAAGCTCAGTTATGTTAAACATGATGTTAAGACTAACCTTGTTGGTTTGCTTAGCATTAGCATGATGTCAGGGCAGATGCTCATAAAGAGCAGTGTTGTGTTTGTCACGGTCCTGAGTCTGTGGACTCAGTGTTTTTCTGTTTGTATTAGTTATCTTTGATTTCATGATGTGTTTTGATTCTCTTGGGTTTGATTTCTGTCGCTAGTATTCCTAACTCCCTAGGTCCTGGGCATTTCTTGTGTTCTCCTTCTTAGGTTGTGGTTCTGTGTTACTTCTGTTAGTATACAGTAGTCTCTGTCAGTGTGTCCCTTGTTCTGTCACTGTATCCCCTAGTTTAGTCCACGTCTGTTCAGTTTCCTGTTTTACTTTGAAAGTCTGTGTACTATGTCAATGTGTTGAGTTTTGCCTCCCCTTGTCTTGTCATGTCTGATGAGTCCCAGCTGTGTTCTCCTCCTGTTTCACATTCCCTAATCACCTCAGTATGTATTTAAGCCCTGTGTTTTTCCCTGCCAGTTGTTGCGTCCTCCACGTTTGTTGTGTGTGTATTCATTGTCATCTACCTTCAGCATCTCCTGTCTAATTAGTTTAAGTTGTTGTTTATGTATCGCCAAGGGTGACTCTCCAGCAAATAAAGCTGTCGTTTAAGTTAATGTTTTGTCTCCGAGTCCTGCACGTGGGTCCAGCCACTGACAGCCACACAACTCATCGTGACAGTGTTAACGGTATGATGCATTCGTTTCTGTACTGAATACAGCTTCCACTTTACCATTGCACTCTCTTCCTTTTGTGCAATAAAAATAAAAGTAATGTCCATATCCAGTTCGCAAGCTGTGCTGTTATTTTCCTCCTCCTGCACACAAATTGAAATCAGTTGATTGTAGCTCAAGTGCAAGTGGAACTGGTTGGATCAATAGGCAAACAGCCTAACAAGGAATTAGACCT
>NW_024589746.1:0-1008 GCF_018398535.1 Haplochromis burtoni
ACATACCTCCTGCTGGTCCACAGCGAGTTTGTGGCGACAGGCCTCGGATTCACTGCAAGACTTCTCGTCCTCCTCGGGAAGCACAGAGGAATTCTGGGAAAGTGACCTAAGACAAGCGACAAAGTGAATGTACATCAGCGAAAATAACACCAGGAGGCTGAAAATATTATGGAGCAGAAACTGAAATAATAATAATAATAAGTATTATTATGTATTATTATGTATTATTATAATAATAATAATAATAATAAGTATTATTATTATTATAATTTTGTAAAAATGTGTGTGGAAAAATCTTTTACTTTTTCTCTGTGAAATCTACTTCAAGGTCCAACAAATTAAGCTACAGTTAGCAGACTTGAACTGAAAAAAATAATTTCTCTTAAGAAAGAGCGGGGCAACCATAAGTTTTTTTTATGCTCCTATGATCAAAGCATGCTGTCCTAAGCAGCCAGCTCCACCCTTCCCGCTGATCCAAGCAGAAAAAACAAACATCAACTTTGACCAGTTTTCTCTCTGGCCTCACAGGCAGGCTCACTTTGAACCACTCTTCTTGAGTTTAAGAGCCTGGCCGGAGTTGGAGTGGTCCAGAGGAGAGAGGGAGCGAGCCGGGGCAGGGTGAGGCTCGCTGCTATACGGAGGAAGGGCTCCAGAGACGTGGCTGGGACCAGAGTGTAGAGGAGGAGGAGCTACTGAGGTGGTGTTGAGGGGGCCGTTCAAGGCCTCCAAGAGAGACACGGCCTCGTAACCAGGGGGGATGTGCTCTGATGCCTGTGAGGAGAAGAGGGCGGTGAGAATCTGAGTTCAGGATGACTGGAAATGATCACAACACTGTCTCTCTGTTGCGTGAGTTCTGTCTCACCGAGTGTTCCTCTGAGTCGGAGGTCTGGGAAGTGATGACGGGGTTAAAGCTGCTAGGTGACAGAGGACTGAGTTTCTTCCTAATTGCTCGAATCTGCAGCAAAGCTCTGAATGCTTAAAGACAAAGAAGACAGAAATTCAAACAAT
>NW_024589747.1:0-1008 GCF_018398535.1 Haplochromis burtoni
AGCAGTTGTCCAAGCATTTCACTACATATCGTACTGTGTATGACTGTGTACGTGACAAATAAAATTTGAATTTGAATTTGACTAAATACGTTTTTGCCCCACTTTAAGATATAAGGGTGGTGGCCGAATTTCCGAGATGATCCTTATGTTGGCTGGCATGTTTCCATTCAAATTGTAAAGTGTTTATTAAACCCACTTCAAATCCAGCTCACAAGGTGTGTTGCAGCTAATTTTGAAATTTTCCATAAGAATGTAGCGTTGTCAAGCAGGATTCCTCAGGTGAGTTTTTCTAAATCACTGGCACGCGATGCCTGGTCATCCTGAGGGAAAATTGCCTCACTCCGGTGCATTTCAAGGTCCTGTAACCATCCGTCGGTAAACTGTACCTGGGCTTGTTGCAGTGGCCTGAAGTTACTAAACTTCATGAGTGTATGCACTCATGAAGTTTATTAACTTCAGGTCACATTGTTCTCCTTCATTTTGTACATACCTTTTTTGGAGGGCAAAGAAAAAGAAAGAATTTATTGGAACCGGAGAATGAACGTTTTGCGGTACTACAAATGCTCTCATTTGATGCGGTACTTGGAATGTTTTGCCACGAGTTCCCGGCATGCAATGCGCGAAAGTCACGTGGTCTGTTAATCTCTATTATTCACCGTGGGGTTGCCCTCCCCCACGCTTGTACCTGTGGCTTCATGTCCTGGGGGTGGGGGTAGACTGTTCTCCTGCCCTGCAGCCCATCCTTTTGTTCATATTCCAAGACTAATTTTCTATATATATTCTTACCCCCTAGCAACCGCCATTTCATAATGTTGCAAGCAATCACAAACTATACAGTCTGTCTAACTCCAGTGTATACCAAGCAATCTATTATCCTCAACAGAGCTAAACTCAACATAAACGGAACCTACATTAAAGTTAGCTCGGTGCTTACCTTTAGATGAGCCCACAAACCGAGAGAAACAGGAAACAGATGAGGGAGCAGAGACCCACGTGGTTCACGCTGAT
>NW_024589748.1:0-1008 GCF_018398535.1 Haplochromis burtoni
TTCTGCCTCGGTTGTGCCACAGTGGCTCCTTTTACTCTGTGGGCCCTCTTTCTGTCTTTTTGATGCTCCTCTTCACCTTTCTGTTTCTCTGGCGTCTCACCGATCACAGGCTCTTTCATCTCCTGGTTATAACAAGAATGCAGTCAGCACGTGCTGATTAAACTCTTAAACTAAAAGGGATTTTCACCTTGCTGCTCCATGCTGTGTGTTTGTGTTTCAAACAGGCACATTACAATCACCTCCATGAATGGCTGAACCACAAATGGGATTTCATTGTGATGCAAGCAGCTGAACAGTATAAGTAAGTGACACTATCACAGCTCGTAATGTATAATGCCCGCTGCCACCACAGATGCTGGTTTTTGAGACTATTTCTTAAAGTGCAGTTTGCTGCAGCGTGGTCACTGATGTACAGTGATTGGTCCTGATGCTGTGACGGGTCTTGTAGGCACTTCTGTTGTTTGGTTTTAGGTTTTCACAGATGATTTCCTCTTAATACCCCACTTACCTGCTTGTACATGTGTCAGGGCTGGCAAAGAGAGGAAGAAGCCAGATCGCGTGGTGTTTGACTGCCAGGAGAGGGCGTACTGGATGGTGAACAGGCCTCCGGTCAGTCTTTCAAACTCTGTGCTGTCTGCATGTTTTAATCTCATCTATAATCATGATCTGTAATTGTATTATTTAGACTGTATCTATCTTGAATGATGTTCTGTGTGTCCAGCGTTGTGCTCACAGTGCCATGGACTGTGGTCCAGAGAGGCTCATTGACCCAAACACAGATGAGGTGAAAGGTCAGTAAACATAGAAACCCACAAACAGGTGTGGAGCCACGACAGTGTTACATGATTACATGAACTTAAAATCCTTTTTCTGGAGACGCAGTCTGACCTTATAAAGCGCTGTATGAGTGAAAAATGGCTTGTAAATGCCATTTAAATACCATGATACTGTAAATACTCTAAATACTGTAAATACCCATTTAAATACCATGATACTGTAAATACTCTA
>NW_024589749.1:0-1007 GCF_018398535.1 Haplochromis burtoni
GTTTTTTTCAGCATTTGACATTACTGCAATGCTTTGACAAAAAACTACTTCACTTAAATAGAACTGCAAAGCTAAATTAAGTCTATCAAAATGTGCTTCAGTTTGTTTAGGGGTCTGGCACAAATCCTGCCTTGCAAAATTTGCAAATCAGAATTGTCACCAGTCAACACAGGTGTGTATCCCATTCATATTTGGCTTGACTTTTTTTCAGTTTATTTTTTACCTGTCTAAAGTATTGATCAATTAAAATAACTTTTGTTCTTACATTCCAGAAAGAAGAAATTTCTGAATATTCAGGGGAGGATGGATTGTATCGAGATGAAATATTATTTTACATTCATAATCTATGTTACATCCATAATCCTTATTATTACTGTTGCCTGCCCTATGGTAACTGGTATAGGCCCCAAACCTGCTACCCCACAATCCTGATAAGGATAAGTGGAAGAGGATGGATGATTGCAAAGGAATCAGTTGTCAATTGGAGTGACAGGCTGTCGCAGGGTATCACATTGACAGACTCTACCACACTCACACCTATGGGCAATTTAGAATTACCAGTCCAGCAAACCCCACTAACTGGATGTCTTTGGGCGGAAGCTGTAGTTGCCAGATACAACTCGGGTGAGAGGCATTGTACACCCATCATATTTGGAATAGGTTCCAGCTGCAAGGATAAGCAAATAAGGAAGGATTGTTTTTTATTTTGTTTTTGTTTGTTTTTTTACTCTGACCCACCTCACACAGATAAGATAAGAATGCATGTGCCATTTTTAAGAAGCTGCAGTGTTTTAACTCAATTTGCTATTCTAGATAACAACAAAGTGAAAGAATCAATTCCCCTAATCCCAGTAAAATGGTTCCAGTAGAAAAAAGTGAAGAGGTCGATTGCGTTCAAATTTTATACTGGGATGAAGTGTATTAGTTGATATCTGCAACTGAATTGAAAACACCTGACCTTTCCAACTGTCCAAAACAAATAAATGTTGCAATATTTTGCTAACAGT
>NW_024589750.1:0-1007 GCF_018398535.1 Haplochromis burtoni
TCCTCTTTAACAGTGTTCAACAGTGATGTGACTGAAATTTCAGGTGCATTGTCATTAACGTCTAATACTTCAACCAGTAATTTAGCATGTGAACTCATAGGCGAGGAAGCTCCATCACTGGCTTGTACTTGAAGTTCAAAAGCATTATTTTCTTCAAAATTAATATTCCTTTTGCTCGTTACAGTCCCTGTTTGTTCATTTATAGAAAACACATCTATTTGTTTCCCACGACCAACTTTGCTGAATAAATAAATCACTTTTCCATTCTGTCCTTCATCTAAATCAGTGGCATTTAGTGTAATTATTGATGTGCCTATTTTAACATTTTCGTAGACTCTGGCTTTATACAACCGTTGGCTGAAAATCGGAGGATTGTCATTAATATCTAACACATTGATTATTATAGTCATACTTCCGGATTTAGCAGGTGTTCCTCCATCGATGGCAGTCAGTGTGAGCTTAATCATAGACTGTTTTTCTCTGTCTAAAACTCTCTGAAGCACCAACTCAGGAGTCACACCCTCTTCTTTATGTGTAGTCAATGAAAAATGTTCATTATGACTCAGCTTGTAGGTATTTACGGAATTTTTTCCCACGTCTGCATCGTGTGCTTGATGCAGAGGAAATTTAATTCCTTCCGCTGTGTTCTCAGAAATGTCGATTTCTTGTGACGTGCTTTCAAATGAAGGGGAATTATCATTCACATCTAAAATAATAATTTCAACACGATACAGTTTCAGAGGGTTATTAATAACAGCTTCTACACTGAGTGAGCATTTGGGCTCATCACCGCAAAGCTCCTCTCGATCTATTCTCTCGTTAACATAGAGGGCTCCAGTTTTTAGATTTACCTCGAAATATTTCCTCTTTGATCCAGAAACGATCTGAAACATGCGGGGCTCCAAATCCTGGACATTGATGCTCAGATCTTTCGCGACATTTCCGACAACAGTCCCCAGATTCACCTCCTCTGAGACGGAGTAAGAGAGCTGCCCAGAAACCGTTTC
>NW_024589751.1:0-1007 GCF_018398535.1 Haplochromis burtoni
AGAACCCACACAGGTGAGAGGCCATATCCCTGTGATGTATGTGGGAAAAGTTTTACTCGAAGCAGCCATTTGTATATTCACAGGAGAACCCACACCGGTGAAAAGCTGTTGACGTGTGAAACATGTGGGAAAAGTTTCAGTCGAAAAAGTATATTGATGCATCACAAGAAAACTCACAGGTGAAAAGCCAGAGGCTCGTAAAATGTTTCAGTGTGAGTAGGAATTTGATAGACTGCATGAGAACTCTCACAGGTTGTTGTTTCCCAGAAATAAATGTCTTTTATGCTGTATTCCTGTTTGTGGTCAGTGTTTTATGTGAGACTTTGAAGTTGAAGCTGAGAATCCCTCTGGCCCTTTCTGCCTGCTTCAGTCTGTAATGGTCTGTTTAGAGCAGTTTTTTTTTTTGTTGTTGTTGTTGTTGTTTTTTTCTCATGCATTCATTTATTTTTTGATTTTTATCCACTTGTTTTGGGGTTTCTTTTCAGCCTTTAGAGGTGATCCTAAAAATCTGTAACCTTATGTACCATATATTTTGAAGTATAAGACACATTTAAAATCTTTTAATTTTCTTAAAAATCGACAGTGCGCTTTATAATCCAGTGCACCTTATGTATGAATTCTGTTTGTGCTTACTGACCTCAAACGGATTTTATGTGGTATACGGTGCTCAAAAATCTGTCGAAAAATGTTTTAGTACGACTTTGGTAAGCTACAAAGCCGCACCGCTTGATGGATATTCGGATCATTATGGCTACCGTAGTCAGGAGCCTCGCGGAGTAATCTGGGTCCTAAACTCCGCTTCAGGTCCCAAAGTCAAACGAACACTGCGCATCACTGAGAGTTACAAAATGTCTAAATTCTTTCATCTTTAATAAAATGATCAGTGTGGCTTCTCTACCAGGTGTAACAATTAAATTAGACTTCTGGCTTAGACGGTGTAGCTGTAAGCCACATGTTTCGGAGCTCTGGTGCATTTTTTTTTTTTTTTTTTTTTTTTTTTTTTTTTT
>NW_024589752.1:0-1007 GCF_018398535.1 Haplochromis burtoni
GGGGGGGCGATATACAGTAGCTATGATAGTGGGAATTGGTCCAGTCAGCTCACATGCAAGGACCTCTAGAGAACTAAAGGTATCAACATTAACTGGCAGGACAGTAATACATGTTCTACAGAGCGTATACAGGAATGTTGGTTTTTTGCCCGATGTTTCCTTAGAACTAGGAAAAGCTGAGTTATTGTGTTATTCATCAACCTAGAAACACATTGACTACCTCAAAATGTCTTGTTTCATTCACATCACACTGGTTGAGAATCAGTGGTCCAACAAAGAAAAAAAGCTTAATGCTACTGGCTGTTAGCATTAGCTTTCTGCTAAAATAGTGATGGTACAAATGATTGCTTGGAATAACTTTCAGTTACATTTTTTTACCTGGCATTTGTAAAAACAGTAGAGTGACAGGACAAGAGAACAGTATAGCATCTTAAACTGGTGTTTCTGGTTTTCAATGATATACTGTACCTTATTCATACTCATAATGATATATTGTCTGCAACAACAAAACATAATTGTAATTTGTGTGTGCAGTTCATTACTCCTAAACCACAGCAAGTTTTTTTTTTTACTTTGTGCTTAATTGGGCAGTGTTAAATTCTGGTTCTTTTGGATTCTTTAGGGCCAAGAAAGACACGGCTCAAAGTGGTCTTTTACTTTAAAAATTATCTTTAATTAACATATCCTGGATATGGAGACCTGAACACACGAACACACAAGCTCAGGTCTAAAGCACAAACGGAAGCCTAGTTATTTATATACTTGCTCTCTACGTCACTCCACACTTTAAGTTTCGATCAAACAGCCTTGTTGGTTTCACTTTCTAGCTGCAAAAGCACGCCTCTGCAAAACCATGCAGTTTCCTGTCAGCACTTTTTGGCACAGAGTGTACTCAGAGTTAGGCCTTTCTTATATAACGCAATATATTCAGCATGTAAACATTTAAGATGATAAATTTAAACCTCAACAGTTCCCCCTCTTTAACTAATTCTATTAGTTAAACTAAT
>NW_024589753.1:0-1007 GCF_018398535.1 Haplochromis burtoni
GGCCTGTGCTACTCGATGATACCATCCACATTTCACCAGGGCTTGTGTTGCTGGCTGATCCGTTCCACAATACGCAAGGGCCTGTGCTACTGGCTGAAGATTTTCACATTACGCCAGGGCCTGTGGTGCTGGCCAATACCATCCACATTTCACCAGAGCCAATGTTGTTGGATGAGGCCATCCTTATTACACCAGGGACAGTGCTTCCTGTGAGGCCATCATCCCCACACCAGGGCATGTGGTGCTGGATGAGGCCATCTTCACCATACCAGGGCCTGTGGTGCTGGCCAATACCATCGATATTTCACCAGGGTCACTGTTGTTGGCTGAGTTCATAAACTTTACATCAGGGACAGTGCTTCCTGTGAGGGCATCTTCACCACACCAGGGCCTGTGTTGGTGGCTGATCCCATCCACAATATAAAAAGGCCTGTGCTACTGGATGATGCCATCCACATTGCAACAGGGCCACTGCTCCCTGTGAGGCCATATTCACAACACCAGGGCCTGTGCTGCTTGCTGATACCATCCTCATTTCAACAGGGCCTGCGTTGCTGGCTCATGCCATCCACATTACACCAGATCATGTGCTACTGGCTGATGCCTTTCACATTACACCAGGGCCAGTAATCCCTGTGAGGCCACCAGGGCCTGCTTTGCTGTCTGAGGCCATCCTCATTTCACCAGGGCCTGTGCTACTGGCTAAGGCCATTCACATTACACTAGGGTGTGTGGTGCTGACCAATACCATCCATATTTCACCAATGGCCACTGTTGTTGGATGAGGCCATCCACATTACACCACTGCCAGTGCTTCCTGTGTGGCCATCATCACCACACCAGGTCCTGTGGTGCCTGCTCAGGCCATCCACATTACACCAGGCCTCTGCTACTCGATGCACCATGCACATTTCTCCAGGGCCAGTGGTGTTGGCTAAGGTCATTCACATTACACCAGGGCCTTTACTATTGGCTTAGAACATTTACATTACACCAGGGTGTGGTCA
>NW_024589754.1:0-1007 GCF_018398535.1 Haplochromis burtoni
TATATTTATAATTTTAATAAATGAGAAATTAAAAAGGCATGAACATTTTTTTGTATCGAAAAAATATCGAACCGTGACACCAAAGTATCAAACCGAACAAAACCGTGAATTTTGTGTATCGTTGCACCCCTATTAATTATAGTTACAAGTTGCTTCTTCAAAAAAGTAACTGAGTTAATAACTGAGTTACAATATTCTAAAAGTAATTAATTACTTGAAAAGTAACTATTGTGTTTGGTGACACAATACTTTTGTCTTTTATTTCTGTATGGGATATATAGATATGTCAAGATTTTGGCATGATAAAGTTGGGCTCACATCATTACACATCTGAAGTAAAAATCACTCATTTGTTTGTGTTGTGAAGAACAAGATGAGGAGACCAGGATTGCCACCAGGAGATTTACACCCCAGAAAATATTCTGTATGTGAACCATTTTGTTGTCCTTTGTGCTATTTGAATCACATTGTTGTTGAATTGTGCTATACAAATAAACTTGCCTTGCCTTGCCTATTTGTTAAAGAGGCATAATCTAATGATTGCACAGTTTATTTTTCTCTTTTTGCTCTCAGTGACTATCAAGACGGACTCAATTTACTGTGAACTTTTGAATTTTTATACTGAACTGTTTCGGCCATCTCCTTGCTCACCTGACTGCCTAGCTGCTCCACTGCCATCCGGACCACCCCTCTATGGCTTAGCCTCCACTCCTGCTTAAGAAAGATTGTGGCATTACCCTATGAGTCTTTAGTTATTATTTTGGACAAGCCGTTAATCAGTATTGTTCCTCTACTCTTCACAGTGATGCTCCCTCACCTATATTTCTCATCCCCAGAGTTCCTACACTGGAAAATACCCAGTGTTGTGTTCTCTTCCCCGTCCATGACAGGCCCAAGCCTCACGGACACCTTGCAGTATTCAATACATTCGGTTGTTTCTCCTGTTTCAGACTGTTTAGTTTTAGTGTGTTTTGGCTCGCAACACGCAGGGCATCATTCTCTTAGTG
>NW_024589755.1:0-1006 GCF_018398535.1 Haplochromis burtoni
ATCATCTTCTTGCACCCCGCTGACCCACTTCCCCCTGGTCAGCGCCTCAAGTCAGTCAGGTCCCTCACCTCCAGACTTACAAAGAGCTGGACCATCTGGGCCATTCAGACTGTTAACAAACACTATCCCCCCACACCTTACCACACCACCACTGCCCACCCACCACACCAATCTGAGCCATGGTAGAGTAATTCTCATTACTCTGGCACTTCACACATGGAAATCAGCATCTTATAAATGCCACAGCCTACCTGAAAATTGTGGCAGCACATAATTGTCCATCCATTTATGATCACAGCGGAGGCTGTCTGAGTACAGTGAGCTTATTCTCTCTGTACTCCACAGATCTGTAGCATGGTCATCTCAGGCACATAGTTCCGTTTGTGAGCACTCCACCCACCTGCTGTTCAAACCATCTAATTGCAAGGTACAGCCAGTCAAATGAAGGTTGGCTTAAAGGAAGGGAGAACTTGGTTAAAACAGCTTATTCCAGCAGTGGAAATGAAAGTTGAATCAAGCAAAGCTGCTCTAGTAGACTGGAAATGAGTATTTTAGGTTTTTGATAAAGTAGGTAATCTTTCTAACTTTGCTAAGGGGCGAGGACTGAGGTGTGTTGAGTAGGAAAATATTGGATTTATTGCCGCAAACTCATGGTCCATCAGTTTTTTATGAGAACATATTCAGCCTGACTGTATTTCAGCAGCATTAAAAACTGATCAAGTTCTCATTTAGGGATGCTTTGTCTTGAATACCAACCTCAAGTTCTTCAGTCGAATGTTTATTGGCTGCTTAGGCCACAGCTATAACAGGACTTCTTTTCTTTTTAGAGAAGAGAATCTGAATAATCTTGTCAGCCTGTATGATAGAGCATTTTTGTTATTTTCTTCACAATTTAATACCAGCCTGCGACTTCAATGTCATTGCCAGTGCTTTGCCAGTGTATTCCTCTTTAGCTATGTTTCATTTGAAAATGAAAATCTCTATATCCCTGACTTTTTTTTTTTTT
>NW_024589756.1:0-1006 GCF_018398535.1 Haplochromis burtoni
TTCAAGCTACAAACCTATCAAGCACTTTAGTTCACATGGGATATGAAAAAGCTCTGGAATGAATCATTGGCCAGGCAGTCAGGTTGATGTGCGCCGATGTCCACTGGTAAACCAACCTACCATTCCAAAAGCAACTTTGCGCCTTTTACTGTTAATAGAGGTCCCTTTTGAGCTAATTGGAAAGGACCTCCTCAGGCCATTTCATCTGAGTGCATAGGTATAATGCCCTACCACCCTGAGAGTGATGAGTTGGTGGAGCAATTGAATAAAACTAATAACACCCATAAATTGTAAGTTCATTCATGATATAATATGATATAATATCAACCTCCTTAAAGCATGGAGCTGAAAGTGCTTCTCTGGTGACCCTGGTTAAAAAATGACATATTGCTTATCACAACACTAGATTTAACCAAGGGCTATTGGCAGATTCCCTTCTCTCCAGAGCCTTCTCCACTTCACCTTAGTCTCACTTCTTTTCAGCTTGGTGAGAGCCCCCACCACTGCCGAACATCTTATGGACCGGTTGCCACATCCGCATGCTGCATATGCTGCCTACCTGCATGATGCCATCATCCACATTGACACTGGGGTAGCACATATGCAGAGCGGCTGACCATGGTCTTCAAGTCTCTGAGGCAGGAAGAGCTCACAGAGAAACGCCAAAAAGTGTGCAGTTGGACGTAGGGAGGTACAGTATCTGGGGTACCACTTAGGAGGCAAGCAGGTGTGGTCATAGGTGGTGAAAACAGCAGCAATGGCATCCTCCTCCATCTCAGAAGACACGTCGTCAAGTGTGGCTTCTACACGGGCATATGTCCTTTGACTGTAGACAGGCGCTGCGGAAGCTGCTTGTAGTGCGAGGTCGGTTGTTTGGGCCAGATGCACAAAAGACGTGCATGCATGTGTGTGCGTGCTTACCACGTGAGAATTGTAGCATAAGAGAGAGTTCTCTTCAGGAACTCTCTCTGCAGGAGGGGGAGATACAGGAGAGGTGGAGGAAGAT
>NW_024589757.1:0-1006 GCF_018398535.1 Haplochromis burtoni
CTGAATAACTTCATGAACACAGTAAGCAAAGAGAGACTGTAAATGCACTTAAATGCATATTTCCTGCGCTAACAAGTAGATGGCTGTCACCGCACAATTTCTCTTTTGACTGTTGGCTGGCTTTTAATTTGGAGGGGCATGAAAACCTTCATCCTCACTGTTGTGTAAGTCTCCCGAACATTCACTTTGAATGACTTGTTTCGTAACACACCACTAAATACAACAACAAATAAACCAAACTAAAACCTCATTGTCCAAGACTGGTCTACGTGTAATGGTCACTATAAGTGTCTATAAATCCACATGCAGGTCACATTACTGCTCTCCTTCATCAATGTTTACTGGCATGTTAAAGATTGTAATAACATTGGTCAGGGCAGAGATTTTTAATTTAGATGGGTTTTTTTTAAGAGTTTGTACGCCAGCTGTGGCAAGGAGCGAAGTAGACAGAAGGAGACAGATTCTGGCAGCAGGGAGAGAGGTGTAACCGCATTTGGATAGAGATGAGAACGAGGCCTGCAAGGTCACGCTCTATAAACACTCTTCAAATCAGGATGCTAGACTTTTGTTATACATACTAGGTTCAGTCAACAATTTGTGCATGTCTTCGTGTTTTCGGTGGTCATTTGAGGTAAAACAATAAAAGCAGCTTGAGTCATGGCAGTAAACATTCAGCTACAGCAAGAAAATAACCCACAAAAACAAATAAGCAGAGGCCAATCAGTAATTCCCCTCATTACAGCTGCCATGCCTCTCTGTCTCCTTCCCTTTCTCTCCTGGTTTAACTTTCGTGTTAATGCTTCAAGCTGAAACGCAGTTTATCAGTGTATTTTCTTTGGGTAGCGGGCCATAACTCTGCTCAACTTAGATATATTGGAATTTGATCAAATACTTGAAAGGTGGCATACGTACTCTGTGCTTATTTAAACTGTAAGGTTGAATACACAAATCAGACTGTGTGCTGTGATGAGATGAGGCGCGCGCGCGCACACACACACACACACAC
>NW_024589758.1:0-1006 GCF_018398535.1 Haplochromis burtoni
TAGCAGTAAAATATTTCCCTGATCTCCACAGGGGCCATAGCCCGCAACCCCAGGAGGGTGTGCTCCAACAATAGGGGGATCACACTCCTTAGCCTCCCCAGGAAACTCATCCCGGTCGTGGACCAGCTCTTTACCCTGTTGAGATGATGTGGTTCTGTTTGCTTTATCAGGTAATGGCCTCCAGCTTGCACTGGAGCGGTTTGCAGCCGAGCGTGAAGCATCAATAGTGAGAATCAGGAAATCTAAATGATACTTAAACATAAACAATGAATGTCAAAATATAAGAAAACTCAAAAACACTGGACAGGACAGTTTCTCCAAATAATTTTTGGCTCTGTGAAAATAGTGCACTGTGTAAAAACAATGGGTGTAATTGACAAACAGCACAATACTCATTTACCCTCTGGAATAATATCTGATAATCGCATGGCCAATTTAAGATGAACAAGTAGAAAGCAGGAACCTCGCTGATTCTCCGCTGTCAGTAACTTTGACAGTTTGATTAACTCCACCAAATTAATAGATTGAAGCCAACATAATGAGGCATCAAAACATGTCGTGGACACATCTTACTGTAAATAACACTAAGATTTTTTATATATTGTATCATTATGTGATAATGACACTTTTAAACTAAGCAGAATAATATAAAAGCAAAATTGTTCCTATTCACATTTAGTGTTATATTTGAGTGTACTGAGTGTCATCTCAATACATATTCGGGATTCAAGTATTCATTTTAGTTGGCTATTGCAGAGCACAGTCTGCTAGCAATGATTGTTGCTGGGTATGGGGGAGGGTTAGGGTTAACACCAGAGGCGGAGGGAGACACTTGATACACCCGGGGTAGTATGCATGTGGGATTGGTGGGGGGGTGTTAGAAATGACTGAAAGAATAATAGGCTCTGTTTTGAGTTTTGTTCAAAAGTTATGCAAAAGTTATGCAGGCTTGTTGTGCAAACAAGCCTGCATAACTTAATAAATATGGAATTTGAAAAATAACAAA
>NW_024589759.1:0-1005 GCF_018398535.1 Haplochromis burtoni
GTTTCTAATTCATTGAGCCTTATCCCACACAACTATATTGTAATCCTCTCGGATTAGTCACTGAATAAACATGCTGTGGTAGCACACACGCACATGGCCACTAGAGGGCGTATCTCAGCTATAACTGAGAACCTTCTGGTGGCTTTTTAGGGTTATTTGAGGTGCAGCTGCCATTTTTCTTTTTCACAGATTAATGTGCAGATTATTTCCTTGATTGATGTTCTGTTTTTAAGTAAGGCATTGCAATACGACTACACTGACAAGAGTGAAAGGATTATTTGCTAATGTGATGGCAAAACTGTCAGCCAAGAAAAGAGAGGAATATTTGCTCATTACTGACTGAGTGATTAAATGTTTCAATTCTAAACTCAGAGAAAATCAGATTATGTAAGAGTGTGTGGGAATTTCCATCTAACCTAATAAAGCATTCACACCTTCCACTCATCCAAATCCTGCAAACACTTATGTTGCTCGGCACACTTCAGAGTTATGACCAATACTGAGATTACTCAGCAGTTTCTGTTTTAGACCTGTGACTTTAGTTGCAGTATTTAGGAAAGCTTTTCACATTTGACCTCTTTGTTCATTAATGCAGGTACGCTGGATTCTTCTGATACTGACTTAAGAGTGTCCAGCAGGCTGACGATCAACATCTGGTAAGAAATCTGTCTCTCTTTTGATGAACTGTGTCAGTGAAATTTGTAATACAAAATCCATCATCAATCATAAAGGGCGTCAAGCAGGCGTCGTCTTTTTGGCTCCTGATTGATTTCTCAGTGATTTAGATTTAGCGGAGGGCGTTATAGCCTGAAGGTTTTATCAGGATATTTCAATAAATTTGTGATATTATTTAAAACAATATAGGAAATAAATACTGAATAAATAGTCAAACAAATGAACAACACACTTCTTTGTTTGAAGTGTGCATTTGTTGCCACTTGGTTCACATTCACTGCCTGCTTGTTTCTCTTTGCTCACGCACCGTCACAGTCTGGTTGCTCTCAG
>NW_024589760.1:0-1005 GCF_018398535.1 Haplochromis burtoni
GTTTTTAACTCTGAATAAACAGTCAGTTCTGCTAAGACAGTTTGTTGAGATGACATCAGTTTAAATACAAAGTGAAAAAACCAAGCACTTAAGCAGAGACAGACAAAGACTACAAAGAGATGTGAAATCACTACACAAAGACAGAGAAACAAAATCAAGCTTCAGCCATAAACAGTCCAACTGTCCCCCCTCCCCAAACTGGTCCCAGCAGACGGCCTCGCCCCTCCCTTAGCCTCCCTTCTGTCTGAGTTTTTTCTTCCCACTGTCACCAGTGCTTGCTCACAGGGTTTTGTTTGATTTTTGGGGAGCTCTCTGTATTATTGTAGGGCTGGGTATCGTCACAGATTTCTAGAATCGATTCGATTTTGATTCAATCCGATTCGAATAAGGTAACTTTTGCCTCAGACAGTCAGAAATATTATAATTCTGATCATGCATCAGTACATTTCCATGTTTTTATTTCTATAAAAAGAAAGCTGACACTTGCGAGGCTTCATCAGAGGTGTAAGCATCACAGCAGAGGCCTTTGTGTTAAAGTAGCTGAGGATAAAACACAGAAAAACATTAAGGCGACTTTCCTGGTCTGGGATTTTATAGCAGATGACCTTAAAAATATCCTGCAGTAGATCAAAAACGAAAGAAAACCATTAATCAACATCTGAACATTACCTGATGCTGCTGAAGTGAAGCAGAGCAAAGTTACAGCGGTTTGATTACAGACACAGCTGAGCGTGTTGCAATTTTGCATGATTTTAAAAAGTTTAAATTTGTTCAGTATTAAACAGCAGAAATGAGGCTTTCTTGTCAGAAGTAAGTAAATGAAAAAACAGCAGCTGACAGCGCTGTAAACAACGGTGGTCTTGTGTGTAATAAGCAACCGTCAACGGTTTAATTGGAAAGTTTCCGTTTTTTCCTCTTTTTCCCCCTCTTGTTTTTATGCTGCTCACCCCTGTCCTTGGTTTCTTTCTTTATTTCTTTCACTGCTTCGACACTCATCCACAAACA
>NW_024589761.1:0-1005 GCF_018398535.1 Haplochromis burtoni
TATTTTTTCTCCTTATCTTTCCTCGTGTGGTGCATTTTCCATTGTTATACCTCTCTGACCTGTCTTCCCCATGTGATGTTTGTGTAATGTATGTATGGTCGAAGGGTAAGATGGCGCCGCCATTGCGTGCAATAGGTCGGCAGCCTTATGAAATTTCCCCTTGTGGGACTAATAAAGGTATTTTCATCAATCAATCAATAAACACACAGTTGTACAGAAACTGTGGCAAAATGGTTTAAGGGAAACAACATCAAGTTATCAGAGTAACCATCACAAATCTGATCTCAGCTCAATAAAAAAACAAAAAGTTTCTGATGGAAGAAAAGTGACAGAGGCTGAAGTCTCCTTCACTTTCCCCTGTCATCACATCTTTGAGGGGATAAAAGGATTTAACATCCAGCCTCATGTGTTAGACCCAGATTTGTGGCTGTAAAAAAGTTATTTTCCCCATGTGCTCGTAGTAAATCATCTTTATTTCTATTCACAGTTATAATCAAAGTATGATCCTGATCAATATGTTAAATAATAAATGTAGTAAGTAAAATAACTGCTGATCTTCTGTAAACACAGTGATTGGTGACGACCTACCAGAGGGAGGAGAGGTGGGGTGAGTGAGCACTTGTCAGAGCATAAATTGGAGCCTCAGAGATGTTCAGGTTCTGTTTCCAGCAGTCCTGTGAGCAGTTCAGATGATCGGATACCAGAAATTCACCTTTGGAAATTCTGGCAGAGACACCAGAGAGATCAACCAGCTGCCCAGACAATGGACTTACAAATTCAACATGGATTTGACTCCATCTCTGCTCATCATCATCATCATCATCTTCTTTGCTGTTTTGGATTATAATTCTAACGGTTTGGACTCCCATCATTCTACTGGTGGATTGCAGCTTCTCCCAACACTGAGAAGATCTGGGGTCTCGCTGTTTTCCTGAAGTATTGAATATTCAAGGATTCCTGCTTTCCTGTTGGATTGTTTCCATTAGCACAAAACACTGAGATGAA
>NW_024589762.1:0-1005 GCF_018398535.1 Haplochromis burtoni
TCATAATTCATCCATAATAAAAACTCCATCACCAAACTCACACATACACACCATTCTATTCCCAAATAAAACATAGAATCTATCTATAATAATATAAATTTTTTGGTTTTACTGGGGTAGGCGTCAGCAACCTTCAACATCAAACAAGCTATTTTAGCTCCTCCTACCAAACAATGGGAGAAAAAGAGCAGGATTACGGTTAATCCAAATTATAACCTGTGGTTGGAGGTTGCTAACCTCCGGACTGGAGTGTCCAGACATTTTAGTTAGGGGATGTCCCACTGGAAAGTTCTTAATTGTCAGTGTTATATCATTAAATTGTAATTATTGTGTCAGATTGCGTCTTAAGATCTGTCAACACACACTTGTAGTGCAGGTTTATTTAATTCCCAATTCTTTTTCTTCCATATTCCCCAAAAAACACAAATCTTATTAAAGCACTATATGCCTTATGATTATTCTGTCATGCAAAGACATCATAAATGTAAATATTCACTTCTTTATTCACATCTTCTGTCACGTCTACTGTGATGTCATTATTTCTTTTAGGGTCTGTCAATTATAAAAGTACATACATATAGACATAGACAAATGAGGCAGGTTTAGTGACAAAACACAGGATTTTGTGACTTGTGCAATTTTAGTTGATTAATTAATTAACTAAATTAATTCTTTCTATATAAAAATAATGTAGAGAGAAAAGAGAAACATAAGAGAAATATAACACTATAAACAGTTTATATTCCTTATAATAGTAAGCCAGCAGAAACACTATGTCAAACAGAGATTTTTAAAAAAGTAAACCAAAGTTGAGTATTACTTGTGTTGATTCTACTCTAACTTGAATGTGGAGGTGTGATCTGATTGGTCTGAAGTGTTTTGCTCTACTCTGGTGGTGGTCAGAGGGCATGGTGGCGCCAGTGTCCGGCAGCCTCGCCTCTGTCAGTGCGCCCCAGGGTGGCTGTGGCTACAATGTAGCTTGCCATCACCAGTGTGTGAATGTGT
>NW_024589763.1:0-1005 GCF_018398535.1 Haplochromis burtoni
GTCCTGAAGGCGGTGTACGGTCGAGAAGACTCCTCCAGTGGCACTTGCCAGTAACCTTTGCAAAGATCCAAGGTGGTGATGTACCTGGCCGCTCCGATTTTCTCCAGCAAATCCTCGGTTCGAGGCATGGGGTAGGCATCAAACTCTGAAATGGAATTAAGCTTCCGGAAATCAATGCAGATGCGTAGGGAGCCATCTTTGAAGATGATGACCACCGGGCTACACCACTCTGAGCAGGACGGCTCTATCACTCCAAGTGATAGCCAGCATCTTCTCCACCTCCTGTCGCAGTTTATCCACTAGGTGTTGTGGAACCCGGTATGGACGTTGGAGGATGGGATGTCCATCCTTTAGGCGTATCACATGTTCGACAAGGGTGGTCCTGCCGGGGTTAACTGAACACAGAGATGGAGTCTCCCAAAGGACTTGGAATAGCTCAGCAGCCTGCTGTGGGGTAAGATGAGTCAGCACCGGAGACATCGGATCGGCTCCCTGCTCGGGTTCTGTCTTCCCTTCTCTTGGCACTTCTCTTGCCATCAGAGCTTTCGCAGGGGCCTGGTGGGCACGCTCTTCCCATTCTTTCAGGAGATTCACATGGTAAGTCTGCTTCGGTTTCCTCTTTTCAGGATGATGAATCTCATAGGTCACCGGCCCCATTCTGCGAAGAACTGTGTATGGCCCTTGCCATTTCGCCAGAAGTTTACTGTTGGCTGACGGGAGAAGTAACAACACCTTTTGACCAGGTTGAAATTCACGTTGCCGGGCCTGTTGGTCATACCAGGTCTTCTGGCTTCATTGAGCGTCTCGCAGGTTGACCTCTCCATGGTATCTCCCCAACCGATCTCTCATTTCCAGCACAAATTGCACCACTCCTTTACCATTTGGAGCAGAAGCAGGAGACTCCCAACCCTTCCGGAGGAGATCCAATGGCCCCGGCACATCCCAACCATAGAGTAGCTCGAATGGTGAGAAACCAGTGGAAGCCTGGGGAACTTCTCTGTACGC
>NW_024589764.1:0-1005 GCF_018398535.1 Haplochromis burtoni
ATCTTTCAGATTTCCAGCTGGGGGTGACTCCTCAGCTTGCACCTGTTTACTTGATAAATTAAGTTATATTGTATTTGCACTTTTTGCATCTTGCACATGTCTTCATCCTGTCTTGTCTACAATATCCTGACCATAACTTGAACCTGGTATTCGATACCTACTGCATAATCCACTTTGTATTGTCTCTGTCCTGTCTTTGTTTATTGTACAGTTAGTACTGTATAGTTATTATTATAGTGTTGTATAGTTAGTAATAGTACCTTTTTATCTCTTAAATTTACCCAAATTTAGCAAGTTAGTATTTATTTGTAATTCCTAGTTTTATATCTCTTGGAGATATATCTTTTATATTCTTATAAATGCACCATGGGGGGCTTGGGGTGAAACAGCATTTCGGTACACTGTATACTGTGTATATTATTGTACTGACAATAAAGTTCTTGAATCTTGAATATCACTGCAGTTAATATACTTTTTCAAATATTTTTTTTTTGTTTTCTTTTTCTTAGTTTTGTCTTAGTTAACTTAGATTGATGTTAAAAAAAACTAAGGTCCCATCCAAACCTAATGTATGTCACATTAGGCCTCAGTCACACAGGACTAGAGACCAGACTGCCCCTCCCTAACAACTATAGGGACTGTAAGGGAAAAATATTTATTCTCCAAAATGTGCTAAGTGGGTACTGGTGGTTGTCACTAGGTGAAATCGGTCACAAAAGTGGTACCAAAGTCACAAGGAGCTTACCTAGCAAAAGCAAACAATCTCTTGCAACCACTCACCAACCAGTCATGCAATACACACAGCCAAAATATAGCCAAAATTGATATTATTATGAACACATGCACCTAGACATGTGCATAACATAACTAGCTCGCCTATGCTAGCATTACCTGATAAGTTCCAACCTTTTTCTAAACATGGCCATGGCAACGGCCAAAATGCCAAACTCGAAGGTTCAGAATCCAGAAAATAGCAACATAGTGGCTACTTTCATCTTTCCTACA
>NW_024589765.1:0-1004 GCF_018398535.1 Haplochromis burtoni
TAGAGTCCATGAAACCTGGCTGAAAAGTGCGGCGCACAGAGTTGAACTGACATGACCGGGGAACAGAAAATTTAACCTGTGCAAACAGCTCTGCAGTGCTTAAACCAAGATCGCTTGCCAGTCTATGTATAGCGAATGGAGCCTTGCGGCTCTTAACCTTAGCAGGTATTGAATACACAGTTTCAAGGAGTCCACGAGGAAAAACAGAAACAGTCTCTTGCTTAGCAGGCACGAGAGAAGGTAAGGTTACACAGGTAGCATCCGAGCTAGCACTTCCGAGTTGTGGCACAGAAAAACTCACAGCCTGAGAAACTGAAGGAACCACACTGGGAGTCACAGACACAAGAGCCGGTTTAAAGATTAAACTGTTCATAGCAGAGGAATGGCTACTAGTCTCTGTGTCACCTGGCTCAGGCAGAACGCTAGGCGTAGACATTAAGATGGCTGACTCAGCAACACAGGTCTCAGTAACTCTTTGAGGAGCCAAGAAAGCAATGGCTGGTTGAGGAGTTGGCTGGGAAACATCAGAAATGTATAAAGACAAAACAGGCTGGACTATGAAACAGTCACTAGAAAGAGCATCAGTTACAACACACTCAGTCTCAGATAGTTCGGCTGATGATGGTGGTGGTGTGCGGCTGAGTTCAGACTGGAAAACCTCAGAGTGTACAGGCTGGTTAAAACAGTTCTGCGGGGCTACGATGCTAGTATCAGCATGTAGATGGGTCTGGTGTGAAGCAACAGTCCTAGGTTCAGTTAAACCAAAGAAATAACTGTGAGCATTACCAGAATCAGAGGGCTCAAGAACACAAAGGTTACTAGCGAGAGCAACCGGTGAATGATCTGACACTGAGGTGCCTCGCTGTATAGTGTCTCTAGAGTCCAAACACACAGTGGCGGAGTTATCCGATTCAGGCAACACACTGGCGGGCAAAACAGAGTTACTCACAGTGGTGGAAAAGTTATGAAGTCCGGGATCAGAAAACTTGGGCTGAGAGTGTGAC
>NW_024589766.1:0-1004 GCF_018398535.1 Haplochromis burtoni
GAGACACGGAGAGACAGAGACACGGAGAGACAGAGACACGAAGACAGACACGGAGAGACAGAGACACGGAGACAGACACGGAGACAGAGACACGGAGAGACAGAGACACGGAGAGACAGAGACACGGAGACAGACACGGAGAGACAGAGACACGGAGACAGAGAGACACAGAGAGACTGAGACACGGAGAGACAGAGACACGGAGACAGAGAGACACGGAGAGACAGAGACACGGAGACAGACACGGAGAGACAGAGACACAGAGAGACGGAGACACAGAGAGACTGAGACACGGAGAGACAGAGACATGGAGACAGACACGGAGAGACAGAGACACGGAGAGACGGAGAGACAGAGACACGGAGAGACAGAGACACGGAGACAGAGACACGGAGAGACAGAGACACGGAGAGACAGACACGGAGAGACAGAGACACGGAGACAGAGAGGCAGCTGATTACAGTAACACGTCTGCTGATACGACCTCAGCCATCACTGATGCTTCGAGCGCTACAATATTCTGAATAAAAGGCGTTTTCATTATAGTAGTTTAAAGGTTGAAGCAGAAGCAGCTTAAATATGTCAACAGAAATATTTTAAAAGGAAAGTCAGAAAAATGTTCTGGTCACCGCCCCCCAGGAAACATTCAATCCAAATTGTGTCTGTGGCTGTTAACACTGTAGGAACTTTGTGCAGTCTTCACCGTTACACACACGCAAAGCACATTTTGTTCATGTTGCATTTACATAGAAGGATGTCCATGAGGGGGTGAGGGCACACCTGTACGCGTTCCCATTTATGCTTTCACGAATGTAAAATCGTAAAACAGTCGAAGGCATCGGCAGCAGCAGTCACAGAGGCCGTAGTCACCACCACGAAGTCACTTTGATGTGGTGCGATAAACAAATGGATGCACATGAAGCGGAGCGACAAATACAACGGACACTATGTGAGCCAACGCCTGGAGGGGTCCTAACAGCTTGGACCGGGTTCCTGTCATTTGG
>NW_024589767.1:0-1004 GCF_018398535.1 Haplochromis burtoni
TCCCATCTGCCCTCCCGTCATATTTCTCTTCAAGATTTTCTTATTTAATCACTAGTGTACATATATTTATATTTATAGATAAATATAGATTTAGTCATCTTTTCTCTTTTACCATGTCTCTCTAATATTTGCTCCTTACTATTTTTCTATTTTCTTTATTATTTTCTTTTATTTTCTTATATTTTCTCCTACTGTATCATGCTGCCGAGTGACTGCTGCTCGTCAAACACATTTCATTGCAATGTTGACCCTGTGCTAACTTGCAAATGACAAATAAAACTGAAAACTGAAAACAAGAAACTGGTCGTTGTTAAAGGAAAGGTAATCTCCACATAACCAGCTTAGGACCAGAAAAGTCCCAGCAGTGTTAATTTGTCACATTAATGTAAAATTAAGTATTTTTCTGATGTTGGGTTAATCGTTCCTACAGTTTAAATGAGCCGTCACTGATGTTCACATGTGGCAGCCATACTCTACGGCTTCTGTAAATAAACACTGATTACTGAATCCAGTTTTGGCTACATTAAACTCAAAGACGTTCAAAGGACGGCTGGAAAGCTACGGACTGCAGTACTGTTTGGCACCAGTAGCAAAGTATGTCTGTTGTGGGTGATCCTCAGTCGGCCAGTATGCCTCTCCTGGTAGCTCCATGGGGGATGGTGTGGTGGGTTGGTGGGTGCCATGGCGACTATGTGCGGACTTCACATTTTTGTCTGCTGTGACAGCTCCTTGATCTGGGCGGGGCCAGTGGGGTGTGGGTAGGTCCTTTGTGGGGCTTTGGACGTTGCCTGAATATTGTCAGGCAGCTGGGTGCTGTGCCTCGACCCTTTCTTCCTTTGCATTTGTGGTTTGGTGCCATAAATGCACAACATAGAAGAGCCACCTCGACGGGACAACACTCAGCGGTTCATCTGTCTCTCTTCCACAGCATGTCTTTATCCTGTCTTCCTTCTCTCACCCCAACCAATCACAGCAGATGGCCCCGCCCCTCCCTGAGCCTGGTT
>NW_024589768.1:0-1004 GCF_018398535.1 Haplochromis burtoni
AAAATGTAGAAAGGTAAATTTCACAAACAATCAGATTAGGATAAGATACTTGTTATAGCATATTTACACCATAACCCAAAATCTGGAAAATATGTCTCACTTCCCCCCCAAAAAAGGCCTGCATTAATGCTTTAACATCTCAGGCTCTGTTCTAAAAGTATAAAAAACTAGCTTTGAATTTAATTATGTAATGCGTTAGAAAACATTGTTTTTCTTATAATCTTTATCGTTATATTGATTTCATGTTCCTTTAGTTTAACTGACAATCTGAAGATAGAAAATAATTCTATTTTTTAATTAAAGATGTAAAATATGTACCCCTATATGGTGAACGTTGGTGTCTTTTCATGCCTTTACTTGACTAGATTAAATCTTTATAAAAAATAATAAATTCGGTTTAATACTACTTAGCTGCAACTTTTACTTCCAGATTAAAATATCAGCAGTGAATATTAATTTCCCCCACATAAATTCAAAGTCTTGTCATTTTATACTGGCCTATAGCCATATATTGGTAAATGAATTCTTTTACAATAAAGATGTTTTGTTAGAATCAGTTTTGTTGAGTATCAATTTTCTCCAGTTTTGAGGATTAAAGGAAAACATTTAGGATTTAGCATTTCTATTAATTGGGGATATTCTGTATTTTAGAACAAAAATAATTAATTTCTTCGACTAAGCAAAAGTCTTATTCATTCTTTTAAGAGTATTTGTGGTTTTACCAAATATAAATTAGTGACTTGAATAGAGTAAAGACTAGAAAAGCACCATACTGACATTTAAGAACAACAATCACTTAAATTTCAATGAAATCTCAGTCTGACAGATTTTGATATCAGAAATTTTGGCGTCTCCTGCCTCTCCAATATAAAAATATGGAAACAGTTTTTCGGTGAAAGTGTCTCTGTGCTTGCAGATCTGAGTCATGTCTTCAGGGTCATAGAAGGACACCTCCCCCCTGTCATAGTCCAGCTGGACTCTGATCCTCTGGAGACTCTTCTTCA
>NW_024589769.1:0-1003 GCF_018398535.1 Haplochromis burtoni
TAAAATTCAATTTCAATTTAGTGATGATCATTTTCAAAGCAATAAATTGAATTTCAAATTAGGCTAATTCATATTCAGTTTGTAAAAGCATGTATTCAAGTTACAATTCAGATTCAATCCTAGCAATTCAAATTCGAATTTAACTTATTCAAATTCAGTTTCTGATGGCACAGATTTCTGCCCACATTTCAAGGCCTACCTGGGCATTCTGTGAGATGTTACAGTGAGAGTAACATGCAGACTGGCTCAGCCGCTTCTGTTTAGTATATAGATTTTTGTGTTTTGTTTTGAATTAAGTCAGTTGTTTATTTTCTTTGTAAATAATCTTTTGTGCACCTGGGAGGCCGGCAGAATAAACTATACACACTGAATGCTTCCTGACTACGCCTGCATTTGTTCGGTAGAAGCTTAGGAGAGGACCCCGCAACATGCACATTTAAAATTTACGTTGACATATGTTTATATATTGTGTTTTTATAGTTATAGTTATCTCGAGATCTTGAAGGATTGCATGGGAGCAAGTCTCAGGTGGGTGATCTCAGGTGGGTGAAAAACTCTCTTCCCTTTTTGTTCAAACAAAAAGTGTACATGGACTGACATATCTGTGGGATCATAAATTCCGCTTGAGTTGTCACACAATCAACATGAGCCATGTGAAAAAAGGAACAAGTTTTTACATTAAGGGCCAAGGTCTGAAACTTCTGTAAGACAATGCCCAACCATCTGTCTTAGCTAATTATAGGCCAATCTCCAACCTTCCTTTCATTTCAGAAATCATTGAGAAAGTAGTTGTCAAACTGCCAGCAGATCATCTGCAGAGGAATGGCTTATTTGAAGAGTTTCAGTCAGGTTTCAGAGCTCATTACAGCACAGAAACAGCTTTAGTGAAGGTTACAAATGATCTTCTTATGGCCTCTGACAGAATCAGAATCAGAATCAGAATGGGGTTTATTGCCAAATGTTGAGCAGGTTTACAACATTAGGAAATTGCTGCGGTGCTTCA
>NW_024589770.1:0-1002 GCF_018398535.1 Haplochromis burtoni
TGTAAAAAAAAAAAAAGAAAGAAAGAAATTGTCCACACGCACTCGGTGTATGTATAGTTTATTCTTATGTAATTATACCATAGAAATGATGGCTGTGTTGTACAACCACGCTTTAGCATTTGTTTAGTAAAACAATTTAAAAGTAATATACCGATAAAACCGGAATTCTTCGTTTTTGTATTTGTATTTATGAAACTCGCAACAAAACGAAGTGGAAAAAAGAGCCAGTCAAAGTCACTTTTGGGTAAAACTCCAAGTACAAACGGAGTAGATGGCTTACTTAAATTGCTTTAAATCGCATACATTAGTATGAGAAGCCTGATGAGTTATAAATTCTGGTTAAAAAATATTATATATATCATATTAAATTTAGGTTATACACTGAGGGTATTTTATGTATTGTTTGAAGAGAGTCCTCTTCCCAGTTGAGAACTGTACCAGGTATAAGAGGTGGAGCTTCATATTCATCGCTGTACTTTTTGCTTGTTCATAAGTTTCACTTCAGGTCTTGTGACTGTGGAGTCATTTTGAAAAATTTGCACAGCCTTAAATATGTGGAAGTTATACTTGAGACTTCTCTTAACACAGAGACCCTAAAAACAGTGATCTGTGCAAAAAGTTGTTTTTTTAAAAGTGACTTTTGCTACACTCGGCGGAAGTGTAGGCGCAGCACCTTTGTTGCTGCTCCCATTCCCCGTGGGATGGACGTGGAGACCTGGAATTTATTCCAGATGCACGGTGTAGCCATCCCTCCCAGGCGGTGGTCGCGGGTCGGTCCGGGTGTGTGGTGGTGGGCACATCTGCTGTGTTGGGATGGTCCGTCCCGCCTCGCGGGTGCGCCGCGTCGGGGTGCTGGTCTGGCGTCGTGGGTGGTGCGCGGGTGTGCCTCGGACTGCCCACGGCGGGGGACCACCCTGGAATGTGCAGTTTTTTGCACTATTGGGGGTCTGGGGACCCAGAACCGGTCAGTATCTGGTGTGACCACCATTTGCCTCATGCAGT
>NW_024589771.1:0-1002 GCF_018398535.1 Haplochromis burtoni
TTGCACATGGTCTACTTCGTACTAACTCTCAAGAAAATATTAATATTATTATATTTTTTTATTATTCCAACTGTTGTAACGTGAAATCTCATACATGCAGGTTCAATCTGAATAAATCATGCCCATGTCACCAGATATGGCTTCCAGAGCAGTAATATACTACTACTAATAATAATAATAATAACAATAATGACGTTTCTTTATCCTACTTGAACAACCTCTGAATGTGTGAGGTTGAAAAGCTGTTGGTCAGTGTGAAATGGACTGTCGCGATTAAATCCGGGCGTGTTGCCGCTTGTTATAAATAGAAGCATCAAAAACATCCATTCAGTAGCAACAAGTATCAGCCAAGATGTTAATCCTGAAGGCGCCTCACCTGCTTGGAAGCAGCAGGTAAGCGAGGCCACCTGGCGAATTTGTGCACCAAAACCGCAATTAGCCACAATCACGTGACCTGGGTGTTTCCAACTATACTTTGGAGCCGTATTTCCAAACACGGCACAGTCTCATTGTTAGTACAGCTTAAGGGAATTTAACAGAGCAAAAACAAATCAAAACCTAAGAGTAAAGTAAACTAAAAACACAAACAAGAAATTCAAAACTGCAAAATTGTCTAACACTAGAGACTAAATTAAAAGAAAAAAAAATAGTAAATAAAATCAAACCAAAAACATCGAAGAATAAGTTTGATTAAAAACCCAAAGTACCTGAAAAATAAGGGGAAAAGGAATTGAAACCGGTTACAGCCAGTTAACTTCACATTAGTGATGTGTAAGTCGTGAACGAAATGGCTCTTAAATTTGTTTAAAAGGAAGAAGCTGAAAATTGAAATAGTTAAAAGTTGAACTGTGAATAGTTCGTTTTTGAGATATGATTTATTTATTACATTTTATGTGGAGTGAATAAATAAAAGTATATTTATGGTGGCCCCTAGAGACAAAGCATGTACAAACTTCAAAACACGTACGAACTCTGAAGCACGTACAAACTCTGAAGCACGTA
>NW_024589772.1:0-1002 GCF_018398535.1 Haplochromis burtoni
ATTCGATTCATGATGCTGTCCATGTCTTCTGGGACAAAGGTAGCCATGTGTCTCTAGTTGGGGAAACAAGGAGACACATCCATCTTAGTGATGTTGAGATGTGACTGCACTGTCCCAAAGGAATATAGTCATTTTCTATGTTACATGGTTCACCACCACTGTTAAAGTGCGAGCAAGGTGCAACTACCATTTTCACATCCTTACTGCTTAAACTGTGATTTCTGAAGCAGTGTGTGTGGTATGTATACACCCACACGCAAGCTGTCATCTCTGGCAGATAAATGGCCTTTGTGTCCTGTGGTGGTACGGCAGGGCACATCTGTCCTTGCTGCGTACCAGAGGAGTGCAGACGTATGCAAACAAACCTGAATTTTTAACTGCACTGTATGCATTTTTATTTTGTTTTTAAAATTAATTTTGGCGTACTTTTTGCTAACATCTCAGCTCAACGTCTTGCAAAGAGTCAGGGATGCCTTTGTCTTAAAATTAAATTTGAGCCAAATTTACAGAGATGAATTGTTGGAACAAACTGCAGTCTTGGGGAAAAGTGTTTTGTAGAAATTGCTGAAAAGCAGTTTCATATTTCCACCTCACAGTGCAGTTCTTTAAGTGTTATGTTTTACAGCTGGAATATTCATAAAGAGATGTTTGTCTACATTATAGTGTCTTTTGTGGAATTCCTCTTTGTTACTTTATTTTTCCTTTTGTCCTAACAATGTAGCATGTAGTAGGGAAAAAAATATATAAAATATTATTAGTGAATTACAAGCAATGGCATGGTTAGGAAGAATATCTATGCAATATAATGTGATATTACTTAAGTAATACAGATAACAGTTCAAAAACTCACAAGAAAAAAAACAAACCCTAAACCTCCATATCTAGGGTGAGTGGCTCTGGTAGGCAGCATGCGGCATTTTGCTCCTGTAGCTTGGGTCTATTTGCCTCATTAGAGTGATGTGTCAGGTCGCAGAGATTTAACTAAAAAAAAAAAAAAAAAAA
>NW_024589773.1:0-1002 GCF_018398535.1 Haplochromis burtoni
GATAGATAGATAGATAGATAGATAGATAGATAGATAGATAGATAGATAGATAGATAGATAGATAGATAGATAGATAGATAGATAGATAGATAGATTTTGCCATAAGTATTCACTCGTCTGCCTTCACACACACATATGAACTTCAGTGACATCCATTTTTTAACCGATAAGGTTTAATATGATATGTTGGCCCACCCTTTGCTGCTGTTCTGAGAAGGTTTTCCATGAGGTTTAGGAGTGTTCACTGGGCATTTGGACTGTTTTTTCAGAAATGCTTTTGTGAGACACTAATGTTGAACGAGATGCTGGCTCACAGTCAAATTCACAATTTCATCCCAAAAGTGTTCTATCGAGTTCGAGTCAGGACTCTGTGTAGGCCGCCAAGTTCTTTAACACCAAACTCTCTAATCCATGGATCTTACTTTGTGCGCTGGTGTTGGAACAGGAAGGGCCCATACCCAAGCTCTTCCTACAGAGTTGTGCACATGAAATTGTCCAAAATGTCTTGGTTTCCTAAGCTGGAACCAAACTGCCAAGCCCAACTCCTGAAAAACAGCGCCACATCATTACCCACCTCCCCTCCACCAAACTTTACACTTGGCACAGTGCAGTCAGACAAACTCGTCCGCCGGATCACCAGAAGTAGAAGTGTAATTCATAACTCCAAAGCACACTTCTCCACTGCTCTTGAGTCCAGTGGCACCGCTGTAATGAAGCATTGTGCTTGGTGATGTCAGGCTTGGATGCAGCTGCTTGGAAACCCATTCCACAAAGCTCTCTACACGCTGTTCTTGACATAATCTGAAGGCTACATGAGGTTTAGATGTCTGTAGTGACTGACTCTGCAAGAAGTTGGTGACCTCTGCACACTGTGCTCCTTAGTGTGCTGCTTCTCTCTAATTTTTTTAGTTGACTTTTTTCAGCCTTTATTATATAGATGCAGTGAAGAGTGACAGGAAAGTGGAGAGAGAGAGAGACATGAAGACATGCAGGCAAAGGGCC
>NW_024589774.1:0-1002 GCF_018398535.1 Haplochromis burtoni
AAAAAAACATTTTTCTTGTAAAACAAAGGGGGGCCCAGCAAAATAAATTTTGCTAACCACTGGCATAGCAGAACTTAGCAGAAACATGATAACTTCTCAAAAATACAAGAATTTAGGAGAAATAGTATAAAATAACAGAAATAATATATTTAGCCAAAAACACTTAAACATTACAGAAATACTATGATTTAGAAAAATAGTACAACATAGCAGAAATACTGTGATTTAGCAGAGACTGTGATGTACCATGAATACGGTAATTTTGCACAAATACTGTGTTTCAGCACCAATACTCTGGTTTAGCACAAATATTATAACATAGCAGAAATACCATTATATTGCAGAAATGCTATATTTAGAAAAAAAACATATAATTTAGTAGAAATACTATGATTTAGCAGAAATACTATGATATAGCTTAATAACAATGATTTACAACTAATACTATGATTAGAGATGGACCGATCTGATATTACGTATCGGTATCGGTCTGATACTGACGTAAATTACTGGATCGGATATCGGTGGGAAATAAAAATATGTAATCCGATCCATTAAATATCAAAAAAGCACCTCACAAAACTTGTGACACAGCGTAACTCAGCTCATAACCGTAGCACGTCGGAGCAGTATGCGTCACGTGATAGAGCGGCTGTGGCTCAACCAGACCAAAGGTGGTCTGGTTGAGCATGTGGAGCTTCGCTACCAACCCGGCATTTCATCTCAAAGGAAGTGATCCCAGAGAGAAGTAAAGCAAGTGTGTAACTTCATCTCTGAATGTTTGTAAAGCATTCCCGCGCTAAGCTTAACAACCGATGGTGCGACTGCCTCTTCTTGCTGCTACTTCAATCATGAAACTGATCAATGATCAGCTGATTAGCTTTTCTGTCGCGAGTCCGTCTCTCTTCTTTGTTTTTGGCCCACTTTGCACCAGAAAGAGGAAACCAGCGGCTGAACAACAGCAGCACGTTTAAGCTTGATAAGCTGTTGTTAGAATTTATT
>NW_024589775.1:0-1002 GCF_018398535.1 Haplochromis burtoni
AGTTCAATTCCACCATCAGGCCGGGGTCTTTCTGTGTGGAGTTTGCATGTTCTCCCCGTGTTTGCGTGGGTTCTTCCCACAGTCCAAAGACATGCAGTTAGTGGGGATAGGTTAACTGATCAATCTAAATTGCCCATAGGTGTGAATGGTTGTCTCTTTCTTTGTGTTAGCCCTGTGACAGACTGGCGACCTGTCTAGGGTGTACCCTGCCTCTCGCCCTATGACAGCTGGGACAGGCTCCAGCGCCTCCCACGACCCTGAAAAGGATAAGCGGAAGCGAATGGATGGATGGATGAAGTATTAGCGTTTATGAAAGCTGATTAATGAGACGTAAAAATTAAAGAAGAGACAGGAGAAACAACCATGTTATGGGTGTTGGCATTACACAGTTTGGCCACCAGAGGGCACTTTGTTACCTGTTCGCAAGACACGCACGTGGAACGCCACAAAGACAACCGACTGATCCGAGAATAGTTGGGCAGAGGGTAAAGAAGTACATAAAGAACTACACATGAGATTTTTAGTAAAATGTATTTGTCTTGTATGTCTGAGAGAGAAAAAATATCAGCAGTCATAGAGGAATTCCAGATTTTTTTAAATCGCCAAATATCGGTATTTATCTAAAAAAATCTATATCAGTCAAGCTGTAATAACAATTTTGTTACATAGTCATGTTTTAGCACTTGCAAAATGACATGTCTGTGAAATAAAGAAACATCTTTAAAATTCCTGCCACACACAGGCCGGGATCACCGAGGGTGTCAGGTTTAGTCTTGTGATTAAAGGCCAAAAAGCTGTTACAAGCTCATAACGCAATAAAGCAGCAACCTACAAAACAGCCCTCTTCTTTTCACCCTTTTCTTTGCTAACATGAAGTTTTGGATCAGTCACATCCTTTGCTACTTCAGCAGCAGCAGGAGATAACCACCGACTTTAGCCTTGTCTGTACCTCGTTTCCTTCATACTCGTTTTTAATTTTGAAAAAGCTTCCTTGGTTATAAC
>NW_024589776.1:0-1001 GCF_018398535.1 Haplochromis burtoni
AGAAGAAGAGGAGAGGGAGAGGAGAGGGAGGCCACCCTCACCATCACTCCAGCTGAAAACATCACACTTCCATTAAAGTTGGTGAGAAAATGTTGAGCAGGATCAGCTGCTGGCTAATCTGGAGGCTGTAGCAGCTCACAATCACAATGGATTTCCACTCATGAAAAAGCTCAAACTGCTTTATTTCATTACCATATTCCAGTGAGGCCTCCATAATGATTTCAGCTTTTCCGTAGACACACTGTGTGTCCTGTATAACTAATTATTGAAGAAGGAAAAGAAGCTGATCATTCAAACTCAGGTGGCGAGGGTCCATCACAAATCTCACTGACAGCCAATAGAAATAAAGAAAAATTCAGACCGACAGTCTTTATGGGGTTAGGCAGTGAACTGCTCACGCTGCATTCAAATGCATCTCAAACTATTGGAATTGGATTCAACTTTTTGAAGAAGATTTCTTCTCAGCTGCTGTTTGGAACATTTCTTATTTGATCATGAACTGTATTAAACTCTGTAAATGAACTGAGAACTATTTCTACATTTGAAACTAGGGATTCATTTTCCATTCACTTCTGTGCGTTAGTGTATAAATGAATGTTAGACTGGGCTCCATGGAAACACTGGTCTCGGCTGCCTTCTTTCTGTAGTCATTCCAACAGAGTCCTTTCTCTTCTCCAGCTTCTGTTTGAAATCGTTTCACAGAGCCTGAATCCTGCTTTGTTGTCATGTTTGGGCCTGTGTTAGGCTGCACTGTGTTCCTCTGCTTTAACACACACCTAACCTGGGTTGTCTTAAGCAGCCATATCAGCTTCTGATACCATGAACATCATCACAGCTCCAAACTTCACCTTTGTTAGCTTTGACATTCATGTCTTACTTTTCTCTCTCTCTGCTTCCACAGAAGCTCAAAGTCTCTGCAGCCGGTTTTTATCTGCTATCATCAGATCTTCAGCAGCCTCACTCTCATCACTCACACACTCTACAGCCTCATCAGTACTGAC
>NW_024589777.1:0-1001 GCF_018398535.1 Haplochromis burtoni
ACTCACTCCACACTCAACCAACGTGGAGACAGACATAAAGAGACGCTGTACACACGATCACACTCCCCAAGCGTACTCTAAGCATAAACATGTTAAGGTACCAGAGTCTGTTGCTGGTGTGCTTCCAGATCAGTTACCAGCTCTTGTCTTATGGCTCCTTTCTACATGTAGTGACAGGCATTGCTGTTGGAGGTGATTTAAACTGGAAGTCTTTTACCCACGTTTGATAGTGGACAAAGATTTATTAAAGTTATTCTAAAACCTCTGATTCTTTTTCCCTTTGTGCCCTCTCCTGTGTGGACTATCAGCCCACTCAGGTACCATGAAATAGTAACTGTGCCATGCTGCTGCTGGTAACACTGCCTAAGAGAAAATGCAAAGACTGTCTTCAAATCTCACTATATTTACCAGCTAACTGTAACACGTACAAGCCAAAAGGCTGATTCTGTTCATCTGGCTGCAGCGCTTGCAGTGAGAGAAACGTTTCATCATCATTCAAGTCGGTCAGAAAACGCTAATCCAGATGAACAGAATCAGCTTTTTAGGATTTCCTTACCTGGATGGTTGAGCATGCATCCAGACAACATGTAGCATGTTTTGCAGCGATAAAATCATTACATTTAGTGTGAAACTGATGAGCAAGCCTGAAAAGAAAACAGCATTTTTCGAATCGACCGCCTCACTCTCTAAATGAGATTCTTGGTGTAAAAGTTTTTTAAGCATGAAAATGTCTCCTGCACTTCAACAATAATTAAAAATCATTCAATTCTGCCAAACTCCCGTGTACTTCCTGCAGCTAACTGATAATGTTCACAGAATGAAAGTTAAACCTTTAATGAACATTTACAAACTGTGGTGTCTGTTATGAACCTGCCCCTCCTTTTACCCCATCGGCCTTTAACAGCTGAGGGGTAAGAGCAGCTGATCCTGAAGGTTCAGAGGGGAGGAACTCAGATTATCCATGAAACGACCCACACTGGATTGATTCATGTCCTCCATCT
>NW_024589778.1:0-1001 GCF_018398535.1 Haplochromis burtoni
GTTTGGCTTTGGAATAAGTGTTATGAGACCCTGAGTAAGAGTAGGAGGGAGGTTGTTATTCTCTATACTTTCTATGAAAACCTGCAGTAAGAACTTAGTACTTCGTCTCCATGGCCTTATCAACATCCAATCTCCAGACTTCAGACTCTGCTCCTGAGGAGAAACAGAATCATCTGGCAGATCATTTGTTCTCATGACTTCTTTACTTTTAAACATTTTGAGCATTCAATCTGCTAATGTGCTCTCTCTTCTGCGTTTCTATCATCACTACAGAAGACTAAAACTCTAAATGCTCTACCATATATAATCTCAAAGAGTCAGACCGTTCTCTGTCGGAGTAATCCTCATGTACATCTTAACTAGTTCTATACAGTCTAACCATGTCCTGCCTGTCTCTTCCATTGACTTCCTAAGTCTTAGCTTTACTGTGCCGTTAGTTCTCTCTACCAACCCTGCACTTTGTGGGTGATATGAACAATGATGTTTTAGTGTTATCCCTAGATGCTGTGCCATTAATGCAATCACTTCATTTATCCCGTGTTCTGGGATGATATTCTTATATATTGCTTTGGCAACCGAAATGGCATCTGCTTCCCTAGTTGATTGATTGATTGATTGACTGATTGATATACCTTTATTAGTCCCACAAGGGGAAATTTCATGTTAAGGCTGCCGACCTATTGCACGCAAGGGCAGAGCCATCTTACCCTCCAACCATACATACATTACACAAAAACATCACATGGGGAAGACAGGTCAGAGAGGTATAACAATGGAAAATGCACTACATGAGGAAAGATAAGGAGACACATCAAATTCAGCAGGAAGGACATGAAAAGTGGCAGGTTAGCCTTCTTAGACTGAGATTTCCATCAGTAATGGCTGTACATCTAAAAGCTGACGTGTACCGGGAACCTACACATACGGATCAGTATCCAAGGTTTGACTCATCATCCACTGGAGCACAAACTGGGTGTCATCAGGACGCTACAACACAGAGC
>NW_024589779.1:0-1001 GCF_018398535.1 Haplochromis burtoni
GCCTTGGTATTCCCCCGGATAAGCTGGAGGAGGTGGCTGGGGAGAGGGAGGTCTGGGCCTCTTTGCTTAGGCTGCTGCCCCCGCGACCCGGACCCGGACAAAGCGGATGAAGATGGATGGATGGATGGCATTGATCATTGACTAGAAATACCTACTTGGGTAATGTTTTTTTTTTAATAATTTAAAAATGCATAAGCATATCAGAATGATGTGATGGTGAGGAAGAGCACCCCTCCTCACAACACCCAGGTTCTGTGTCTAACCTCAGCCGATGTGAGAATTTCACTTCACGGAGTTAACCCACGGAAGGCTGCTGGTCCAGATATCATCCCTGGGAGAGTGCTCAGAGAATGTGTAGACCAGCTGGCAGATGTTCTCGCTGACATCTTCAGTCTTTACTTCCCATGGAAACTAAGAAATCTCCCACCACCCATTCTCACCACCTTCTACAGAACGACTGTCAAGAACGTCCTAAAGAGCTGCATCACTGTCTGATATGGGAACTGCACCGTATCGGATCGCAACACCCTATGCGAATATTAAGAACATCTGAAAAGCTCATTGGAGCCTCTCTTCCCTTCAGCACATGCACCTATCGCAAATGGTGCACCTGCAAAGCCACCAGCATTGTGGAGGACCCCACACACTCTTCACCCTGAACTCTTTATGCCCTCAATGCCAGACTGCAAAACAGTGTCTTCCCCCTGAACACTCTGTGACTGGACTGACACACCCACGCAAACCTTCATACTAACAGCTGCTGGGTGGAAGAACCTGTGATTATGTTCCTTTGTACACCTAGGATGCAGCAGTCTGTCAGTGATGGACCTCTCCCGTTCTGCAACAGCTTCATGCATGGGGTGGGAGCCATTATGTCATGGTCCTGGGCCATGTTGGCCCAGTATTCTTAGTTTTCTTGTATGTTTGTATTTTGTTCCCTATTTAGGCCATGTTTCCTGAGTTGCCCTGTTGTGTTGTTCCCTAAGTGTTTTCCCTTCGTG
>NW_024589780.1:0-1000 GCF_018398535.1 Haplochromis burtoni
TTGTTCTGCCTTGCTGCTTAATTAAAAAACTAGTTTAAGGTGTCCTGCACATGTGATATATATTTTTCCCTATATGAAGTCATTCTTTTTTGAACGAAACTCAAAACAGAGCCAATTAATCTTTCAGTCATTTCTAACCCCCCCACAAAAAAAAAAAAAAAAAATCCCACATGCATACTACCCTTTAGGGCTAAGCCCTGGGTGTTTCAAATGTCTGGCTCCGCCTCTGGTGTCCCTTAAAAGTAATTAAAATTAAAAAATGTTCAAATCATTGTTACAAAGAACCATGAATAAAGCCTGATTCTTGTGAATAGCTTTAATCCTTTAAGTGAAGGATGGGAGCGGCAGACTCCGTAAACTTGGTGTGGATCAAGTTCATTTAGAGTTTGTCAAACCTTTAACCTTTAATAAGTGCTTTGTTCAGTTTTGTGTTGAAAAACACAAACTCAGAGTACATTCAGCACCCTAATGGTGACATGGTAGTTTGACTTCAATCTAGAGCTTTTTAACCAGTAGCATCACTGAATTAGAGAGAATTCCTGCAGCCAGACTAAAAGTGTGTTGGAAAGCCAGAAGTCTGATGGTGTAAACAGGGGCTCTCTCCCTTCTTCTTTACCTTCCTCTTTACAAACATCAGACTCCCGATTCAACCTCACTATCACCTCCAGAAGTTCTCTGATGATACAGCCATTGTTGGTGTATCTGATTATCTGAGGGGAAAGATTTAAAGTATAGGAAAATCATCACTGGCTTCCTCTTCTGGTGTGAAGTCAACCTGCACGTCAACAACAGTAAGAAGTGGGAGATGGTGGTTGACGTCTGGAGAAAGTGAATACCCATCACACAGGGGTACAGTTACAGTGTGATGAATACCCATCACACTGTACCTGTCCAAAGTCGTGGACAGGTACAAATTCCTAGTTGGGAATCGCATCTGTAACTGGAAGGTCGCCGGTTCGATCCCTGGGCTCTCTGTCCTGGTCGTTGTGTCCTTGGGCAA
>NW_024589781.1:0-1000 GCF_018398535.1 Haplochromis burtoni
TCCACACAGAAAGACCCCGGCCTGATGTTGGAATTGAACTCAGGACCTTCTTGCTGTGCGGCAACAGTGCTAACCACCGTGCCACCGTGTCGCGGATAAATACAACAAAATAAAACTAGTACCGGTACCGAAAAAAGATTTATTCATAACACACGTGAAAAGACCCAGAAAAACCGAGTTAACGATAAAAACGATAACAAAATAACGCTAAAAACCTATTAACCTATTAATGAAGTCCAGGGTGTTTGGATGGCACTTTAGAGTTAGTCTCTATTTTTGAGTTGGGTGTTGATATTACATAATGTGTGAGGGCACATCATGGTCAATGTCTGCAATCAAGAGACGACTTTGCATCACACTTATAATTTTCCGCTTTGGTTGCTAATTTTCCTATTCAGATCAGTTAAGAACTCTGTGAATAGAAATGCTTTTAGTTTGTTGCTCTATTTTTACTTTAGTTTTTTATGTACTATATTATACATTTTAAAACTTGAATGTTTGTAGTTTTTGAACTAGTTGGATAAGTACCGGAGCATTTTAATTGTGAATAATAAATTTCAACTGATTGTTGAAATGACCTCCTCGGTTTTGGGGTAATAACTGTACATGTCTCTGAAATGTAGGCCTCGGATATTTTGAATAAACTGTAAAAACAAAATAAAAATCCAATTGGTGATGCAGAAGTTGCATTATTTAAATTTAGGAAGATAAATATTTTGATGACTTTGAACCTGTTTACCTTAAAGGAAATGTTGGTGCAATAACAATATAAATATCAAACTTGATTGATAATTTTCACAAGCAAATTAAACAACAATGCAATTTAAAACTCACACTTAAGGGTCACGTAACACACAACTGTGTGTCTCATTTAAAGCTAATCTGCATATCAAATTCATCCTAACCTTTATTTACAGTGGGGCAAAAAAGTATTTAGTCAGCCACCGATTGTGCAAGTTCCCCCACCTAAAATGATGACAGAGGTCAGTAATTTGCACCA
>NC_027289.1:0-16583 GCF_018398535.1 Haplochromis burtoni
GCTAGCGTAGCTTAACTAAAGCATAACACTGAAGATGTTAAGACGGACCCTAGAAAGGTCTCGCAAGCACAAAGGCTTGGTCCTGACTTTACTGTCAGCTTTGGCTAAACTTACACATGCAAGTCTCCGCCCCCCTGTGAGAATGCCCACAGTTTTCTGCCCGAAAACAAGGAGCTGGTATCAGGCACACTTTCCGCAGCCCATGACACCTTGCTTAGCCACACCCTCAAGGGAACTCAGCAGTGATAAACATTAAGCCATAAGTGAAAACTTGACTTAGTTAAAGCCAAGAGAGCCGGTAAAACTCGTGCCAGCCACCGCGGTTATACGAGAGGCTCAAGTTGATAGACATCGGCGTAAAGAGTGGTTAGGAAGTTTTTAAACTAAAGCCGAACGCCCTCAGAACTGTTATACGTACCCGAGAGCAAGAAGCCCCACTACGAAAGTGGCTTTATACCCCCGACCCCACGAAAGCTGCGAAACAAACTGGGATTAGATACCCCACTATGCCCAGCCCTAAACCTTGATAGTCCCCTACACCCACTATCCGCCCGGGTACTACGAGCACTAGCTTAAAACCCAAAGGACTTGGCGGTGCTTTAGATCCACCTAGAGGAGCCTGTTCTAGAACCGATAACCCCCGTTAAACCTCACCCCCTCTTGCTCTTTCCGTCTATATACCGCCGTCGTCAGCTTACCCTGTGAAGGGATCACAGTAAGCAAAACTAGCACAACTCAAAACGTCAGGTCGAGGTGTAGCATATGAGGGGGGAAGAAATGGGCTACATTCCCTGCCACAGAGAATACGAACAATGTAATGAAATATACATTAGAAGGAGGATTTAGCAGTAAGCAGAAAATAGAGCGTTCCGCTGAAATTGGCCCTGAAGCGCGCACACACCGCCCGTCACTCTCCCCCAGCCAACAACATCCTATAAATAATACATTCTACCGGTAAAGGGGAGGCAAGTCGTAACATGGTAAGTGTACCGGAAGGTGTACTTGGAAAAATCAGAGTGTAGCTAAACCAGAAAAGCATCTCCCTTACACTGAGAAGTCGCCCGTGCAAATCGAGCCACCCTGACGCCCAACAGCTAGCCCACCCACCAACCCCAAATCAACCCTATTTATAACCCCAAATATACCATTCTCTCAACAACAAACCATTTTCCCACCTAAGTACGGGCGACGAAAAAGGAGCTAGGAGCAACAGAGAAAGTACCGCAAGGGAAAGCTGAAAGAGTAATGAAACAACCCAGTAAAGCACTAAAAAGCAGAGACTACTCCTCGTACCTTTTGCATCATGATTTAGCCAGAAACCCTCAAGCAAAAAGCATTATAGTTTGATACCCCGAAACTAAGCGAGCTACTCCAAGGCAGTCTAATTTATAGGACCACCCCGTCTCTGTGGCAAAAGAGTGGGAAGAACTTCGAGTAGAGGTGACAGACCTACCGAGCCTAGTTATAGCTGGTTGCCTGAAAACTGAATAAAAGTTCAGCCCTTTAAATTCTCCACTCCCACTAGTCTAAAGCCTTCACACCGAGCAAAAGAAATTAAAGGAGTTAGTCAAAGGGGGTACAGCCCCTTTGAAACAAGATACAACTTTCCAAGGAGGGTAAGAATCACAACAAACTAAAAGGTCAAATATCCTAGTGGGCCTAAAAGCAGCCACCAACCCAGAAAGCGTTAAAGCTCGAACATTACCTAACCAACCTTCTAATAAAGACAATACAATTTCACCCCCCTAAACCTACCAGGCCGTTCCATAAAACTATGGAAGCGTCTATGCTAACATGAGTAATAAGAGAACCCACCTCTCCCCGCACAAGTGTAACTCGGAACGAACCATTCACCGACCATTAACGGCCCCAAAACAAAGAGGGCCCTAGGCAAAAAACAAACAACTAGAAAAACCCCTAGTTCCTCACCGTTAACCCCACACTGGTGTGCAAACCGGGAAAGACTAAAAGAAAAAGAAGGAACTCGGCAAACATAAGCCTCGCCTGTTTACCAAAAACATCGCCTCTTGACCCCTAAACATAAGAGGTCCCGCCTGCCCTGTGACTATAAGTTTAACGGCCGCGGTATTTTGACCGTGCAAAGGTAGCGCAATCACTTGTCTTTTAAATGAAGACCTGTATGAATGGCATAACGAGGGCTTAACTGTCTCCTTTTTCCAGTCAATGAAATTGATCTCCCCGTGCAGAAGCGGGGATATTAACATAAGACGAGAAGACCCTATGGAGCTTTAGACGCCAGAACAGACCATGTTAAACACCCCTTAAATAAAGGACAAAACTCATTGACCCCTGTCCTAATGTCTTTGGTTGGGGCGACCGCGGGGAAATAAAAAACCCCCATGTGGACCGAGAGTACATTACTCCCACAACCCAGAGTCACAACTCCAAGTAACAGAACTTCTGACCAACAAGATCCGGCACATAGCCGATCAACGGACCGAGTTACCCTAGGGATAACAGCGCAATCCTCTTCTAGAGCCCATATCGACAAGAGGGTTTACGACCTCGATGTTGGATCAGGACATCCTAATGGTGCAGCCGCTATTAAGGGTTCGTTTGTTCAACGATTAAAGTCCTACGTGATCTGAGTTCAGACCGGAGTAATCCAGGTCAGTTTCTATCTATGCCACGATCTTTTCTAGTACGAAAGGACCGAAAAGAAGGGGCCCCTGTTCTCAATATGCCTCCCCCTCATCTATTGAAACCAACTAAAATAGATAAAAGGGCGTACCCCCTAGCCCTAGAAAATGGCTTGTTAAAGTGGCAGAGTCCGGACATTGCAAAAGACCTAAGCCCTTTCCACGGAGGTTCAAGTCCTCCCTTTAACTATGCTCTCAACACTAATTTCATCCGTCCTCAACCCCTTAATTCTTATCGTATTTGTTCTTCTAGCCGTTGCACTCCTCACACTTATCGAACGAAAAGTCCTCGGCTATATACAATTACGAAAGGGCCCAAACATTGTAGGCCCCTACGGTCTCCTCCAACCAATTGCAGACGGACTTAAACTCTTTATGAAAGAACCCGTTCGACCCTCCACCTCCTCCCCCATCCTCTTTCTCTTTACCCCCGTACTAGCCCTTACCCTGGCCCTCACCCTTTGAACCCCAATGCCCCTTCCCTTCCCTATAGCAGACCTCAACCTTGGCATTCTCTTTATCCTTGCCATCTCCAGTCTAGCAGTTTATTCTATTCTAGGCTCAGGATGAGCCTCCAATTCAAAATATGCTTTAATCGGAGCCCTTCGAGCCGTAGCACAAACCATTTCCTATGAAGTTAGCCTAGGACTAATCCTTCTTAATGCTATTATTTTTACCGGGGGCTTCACCCTACAAACATTTAGCGTCGCCCAAGAAAGTGTCTGATTAATCCTTCCCGCCTGACCCTTAGCCGCTATATGATACATTTCCACACTTGCAGAAACAAACCGAGCCCCTTTTGACCTTACAGAAGGTGAATCCGAACTCGTCTCCGGCTTTAACGTAGAATACGCAGGAGGACCTTTCGCCCTCTTTTTCCTCGCTGAATACGCCAACATTCTCCTAATAAATACTCTCTCTGCAACCCTATTCCTAGGCGCCTCCATTCTTCATACCGCCCCTGAAATTACTACAACAAATCTTATAATCAAAACAACTCTCCTCTCCGTCCTCTTCCTATGAGTTCGTGCTTCCTATCCACGATTTCGTTACGACCAACTCATGCACCTAATCTGAAAAAACTTCCTACCACTAACCCTTGCCCTGGTAGTTTGGCACCTCTCCCTTCCAATTGCACTAACAGGCCTGCCCCCGCAACTATAGCCCGGAGTTGTGCCTGAACTTTAAAGGATCACTTTGATAGAGTGTATCATGAGGGTTAAAATCCCTCCAACTCCTTAGAAAGAAGGGATTTGAACCCTACCTGAAGAGATCAAAACTCTTAGTGCTTCCTCTACACCACTTCCTAGTAAAGTCAGCTAAATAAGCTTTTGGGCCCATACCCCAAACATGTCGGTTAAACTCCTTCCTTTACTAATGAATCCCTACATCTTAGCCATTCTTCTCTTTGGCTTAGGCCTTGGCACAACAATTACATTTGCTAGCTCCCACTGACTTCTCGCCTGAATAGGCCTTGAAATAAATACACTAGCCATTATTCCCCTAATAGCCCAACATCACCACCCACGCGCAGTCGAAGCTACAACCAAATATTTCTTAACTCAAGCTGCTGCTGCAGCTACCCTTCTATTTGCAAGTGTAACTAACGCCTGATTAACAGGCCAATGAGAAATTCAACAAATTACACATCCCCTCCCAAGTACTATAATTACTCTTGCTCTTGCTCTCAAGATTGGCTTAGCCCCTCTTCATGCTTGACTCCCCGAAGTCCTACAAGGCCTAGACCTCACCACAGGCTTAATTCTTTCAACCTGACAAAAGCTTGCCCCCTTCGCCCTAATTCTTCAACTTCAACCTTCAAACTCAACACTCCTTATCATCTTAGGCCTTACATCCGCACTTATTGGAGGCTGAGGCGGATTAAACCAAACACAACTCCGCAAAATTCTTGCATATTCATCAATCGCCCACTTAGGCTGAATAATTCTTGTCCTACAATTCTCCCCCTCCATCACCCTCCTCACCCTTCTAACCTATTTCATTATAACATTCTCAACATTTCTTGTGTTTAAACTCAACAAATCTACAAATATCAACACCCTTGCCATATCCTGAACAAAAGCCCCCGCCCTGACAGCTCTCACACCCCTCATCCTACTCTCCCTAGGGGGCCTCCCCCCTCTTACAGGTTTCATACCAAAATGACTAATCCTTCAAGAACTAACCAAACAAGGACTTGCTCCCACCGCAACCCTAGCGGCCCTTTCAGCCCTACTTAGCCTGTATTTTTACCTACGCCTCTCTTACGCAATAACCCTTACTATTTCCCCTAACAACCTTACAGGTTCAACCCCCTGACGCTTACCTTCCACCCAACTAACCTACCCCCTCGCCACTACAACTGCGATGACAATTGGCCTCCTACCTCTTACCCCTGCCATCTCCGCCTTATTAACCTTCTAAGGGGCTTAGGATAGCACCCAGACCAAGGGCCTTCAAAGCCCTAAGCGGGAGTGAAAATCTCCCAGCCCCTGCTAAGACTTGCAGGATACTAACCCACATCTTCTGTATGCAAAACAGACACTTTAATTAAGCTAAAGCCTTACTAGACAGGAAGGCCTCGATCCTACAAACTCTTAGTTAACAGCTAAGCGCTTAAACCAACAAGCATCTATCTAACCTTTCCCCCGCCCGCCTCCAAAAGGGCGGGGGAAAGCCCCGGCAGGGTCTAACCTACTACTTCGGATTTGCAATCCGACATGTATACACCTCGAGGCTTGATAAGAAGAGGATTTAAACCTCTGTGCGTGGGGCTACAAACCACCGCTTGACACTCAGCCATCTTACCTGTGGCAATCACACGTTGATTCTTCTCAACTAATCACAAAGACATCGGCACCCTCTATCTAGTATTTGGTGCTTGAGCCGGAATAGTAGGAACCGCGCTTAGCCTCCTAATTCGGGCAGAACTAAGCCAACCCGGCGCGCTCCTCGGAGATGACCAGATTTATAATGTAATTGTTACAGCACATGCTTTTGTAATAATTTTCTTTATAGTAATGCCAATTATGATTGGAGGCTTTGGAAACTGACTAGTACCTCTTATGATTGGTGCGCCCGACATAGCCTTCCCTCGAATAAACAATATAAGTTTTTGACTTCTTCCCCCTTCATTCCTGCTCCTCCTTGCCTCTTCCGGAGTCGAAGCAGGGGCTGGCACAGGATGAACTGTTTACCCTCCACTCTCAGGCAATCTCGCCCACGCGGGACCTTCTGTCGATTTAACCATCTTCTCTCTCCACTTGGCTGGGGTATCGTCTATTCTTGGCGCAATTAATTTTATTACAACAATTATTAACATAAAACCCCCTGCCATCTCTCAATACCAAACACCTCTGTTTGTGTGGTCCGTCCTAATTACCGCAGTATTGCTTTTATTATCCTTACCCGTGCTTGCTGCCGGCATCACAATACTTCTCACAGACCGAAACCTTAATACAACCTTCTTTGACCCTGCTGGAGGAGGAGACCCCATCCTTTATCAACACTTATTCTGATTCTTTGGTCACCCTGAAGTCTATATCCTTATCCTCCCCGGTTTTGGTATAATCTCCCACATTGTTGCGTACTACGCAGGTAAAAAAGAACCCTTCGGGTACATGGGGATGGTCTGAGCCATAATGGCCATTGGTCTCCTAGGGTTTATTGTCTGAGCTCACCACATGTTTACTGTAGGAATGGACGTAGATACACGAGCTTACTTTACTTCCGCCACAATAATTATTGCTATCCCAACCGGAGTAAAAGTCTTCAGCTGACTGGCCACTCTGCACGGCGGCTCAATTAAATGAGAAACTCCGCTCTTATGAGCACTCGGCTTCATTTTCCTCTTTACAGTTGGAGGACTAACCGGAATTGTTCTAGCCAACTCTTCTCTAGATATTATGCTTCACGACACATATTACGTCGTTGCCCACTTCCACTATGTCCTCTCTATAGGAGCCGTATTTGCCATCGTTGCCGGCTTCGTCCACTGATTCCCCTTATTCTCAGGATACACGCTCCACGACACCTGAACCAAAATCCATTTCGGAGTAATGTTTGTTGGTGTTAATATAACTTTCTTCCCACAACATTTCCTGGGGCTGGCAGGGATACCTCGCCGTTACTCCGACTATCCCGACGCCTACACTCTTTGAAACACAGTTTCTTCCATTGGCTCAATAATTTCCCTAATCGCAGTAGTTATATTTTTATTTATTATTTGAGAAGCATTCGCCGCTAAACGAGAAGTTTCATCAGTAGAACTCACAGCAACAAACGTAGAGTGACTTCACGGTTGCCCTCCTCCTTACCACACCTTCGAAGAACCTGCCTTCGTCCAAATTCAACAACCTTGATTAAACTACGAAAAACCTGCTTCCGCCCCCTCAAACCCCTAGTAACGAGAAAGGAAGGAATTGAACCCCCATAAACTGGTTTCAAGCCAGCCACATAACCACTCTGTCACTTTCTTCATAAGACACTAGTAAAATTGACTATTACATTGCCTTGTCAAGGCAAAATTGCGGGTTTAAGCCCCGCGTGTCTTACAACAATGGCACATCCCTCCCAATTAGGCTTCCAAGATGCAGCTTCACCTGTAATAGAAGAACTTCTTCACTTCCACGACCATGCCTTAATAATTGTTTTTTTAATTAGCACATTCGTGCTTTATATTATTGTGGCCATAGTAACAACCAAGCTAACTAATAAATTTATTCTAGACTCCCAAGAAATCGAAATCATTTGAACCCTACTCCCAGCTATTATTCTAGTTCTCATTGCCCTCCCCTCCCTACGCATTCTTTATCTTATAGATGAAATCAACGACCCACATCTTACAATTAAAGCAATAGGTCACCAATGATACTGAAGCTACGAGTATACTGACTATGAAGACCTGGCCTTTGACTCATATATAATTCCCACACAAGACTTAGCCCCAGGCCAATTTCGCCTTCTAGAAGCAGACCATCGAATAGTAGTCCCCGCTGAATCCCCCATCCGAGTCCTAATTTCTGCCGAAGATGTACTTCACTCCTGAGCCGTCCCAAGTCTAGGGGTAAAAATAGACGCCGTCCCAGGACGCTTAAACCAAACAGCATTTATTGCCTCCCGCCCCGGAATCTTTTATGGCCAATGCTCTGAAATTTGCGGCGCAAACCACAGCTTTATACCTATTGTGGTAGAAGCAGTCCCGCTAGAACACTTTGAAAACTGATCCTCCTTAATACTTGAAGACGCTTCGCTAAGAAGCTAAATAGGGAATAGCGTTAGCCTTTTAAGCTAAAGACTGGTGACCCCCGCCCACCCCTAGCGAAATGCCACAACTTAACCCCGCACCTTGATTTGCTATCCTAGTCTTCTCCTGATTAATTTTCCTAACAGTCATTCCCCCAAAAGTTCTAGCACACACTTTCCCAAACGACCCCACACTCCAAAGCACAGAAAAACCCAAAACAGAGCCCTGAAATTGACCGTGATACTAAGCTTTTTTGACCAGTTTATGAGCCCCACATATCTGGGAATTCCCCTCATTGCCCTTGCCCTCAGCTTACCCTGAATCCTCTACCCCAAACCTACTCCCCGTTGACTAAACAACCGCCTCATCACACTCCAAGGATGGTTTATTAACCGCTTCACCCAACAAATTTTTCAACCTCTAAATTTAAAAGGCCATAAATGAGCAGCTCTTTTCGCCTCCCTCATACTCTTCCTCATTACCTTAAACATACTTGGCCTCCTACCCTATACCTTCACCCCTACAACACAGCTCTCCCTCAACATGGCCTTCGCCGTCCCCCTCTGACTTGCAACAGTCATTATTGGTATGCGAAACCAGCCTACCCATGCCCTAGGCCACCTATTACCAGAAGGTACCCCTACCCTCTTAATCCCTATCCTAATTATTATCGAAACAATTAGCCTATTTATTCGCCCCCTCGCACTTGCCGTACGATTAACCGCAAACCTTACAGCCGGCCACCTTTTAATTCAACTCATTGCCACCGCCGCCTTTGTCCTCCTCCCCCTTATAACTACAGTAGCCATTCTGACCGCAGTGCTACTGTTTCTCCTGACCCTTCTAGAAATTGCAGTAGCCATAATTCAAGCCTATGTCTTTGTCCTTCTTTTAAGTCTCTACCTACAAGAAAACGTTTAATGGCCCATCAAGTACACGCATATCACATAGTTGACCCCAGCCCATGACCCCTAACAGGCGCAGTAGGCGCCCTTCTACTAACCTCCGGTTTAGCAATCTGAATGCACTTTCATAATATAACCTTATTAACCCTAGGTCTTATCCTTCTTCTTCTAACTATATACCAATGATGACGGGATATTGTCCGAGAAGGAACATTCCAAGGGCACCACACCCCTCCTGTCCAAAAAGGCCTCCGATACGGAATGATCCTTTTTATTACCTCAGAAGTATTCTTCTTCCTTGGCTTCTTCTGAGCCTTTTATCACTCCAGCCTCGCCCCAACTCCGGAACTAGGAGGCTGCTGACCCCCTACAGGGATTACCCCTTTAGACCCCTTCGAAGTCCCCCTGCTTAACACAGCCGTCCTTCTAGCCTCAGGAGTAACAGTCACCTGAGCACACCACAGTATCATAGAAGGACATCGAAAAGAAGCAATCCAATCCCTCACTTTGACCATTCTTCTAGGCTTCTACTTTACCTTCCTTCAAGCAATAGAATACTACGAAGCCCCCTTCACTATCGCAGACGGAGTCTATGGTTCCACCTTCTTCGTGGCAACCGGCTTCCACGGACTCCACGTAATCATTGGTTCTACCTTCCTAGCCATCTGCCTTCTACGACAAGTTCTATATCATTTTACCTCCGAACACCACTTTGGTTTTGAAGCAGCTGCCTGATACTGACACTTTGTAGACGTTGTCTGACTATTCCTCTATATCTCAATTTACTGATGAGGCTCATGTCTTTCTAGTATAAATGCTAGTTCCTGTGACTTCCAATCACCCGGTCTTGGTTAAAATCCAAGGAAAGATAATCAATTTAATCACAACAATACTCATTATTTCTATTACCCTTTCCGCTATCCTCGCTATTATTTCTTTTTGACTTCCTCAAATAACACCTGACCATGAAAAACTTTCCCCCTATGAATGTGGCTTTGATCCCCTGGGATCCGCCCGTCTACCCTTCTCCCTTCGCTTCTTCCTTGTTGCAATCCTTTTCCTCCTATTCGATTTAGAAATTGCACTGCTTCTTCCCCTTCCCTGGGGGGATCAACTTTCTTCCCCTCTCATAACATTCACCTGAGCCTTCGCTGTTCTTGTATTATTAACCCTCGGCCTAGTTTATGAATGAATTCAAGGCGGCCTAGAATGAGCTGAATAGGCTGTTAGTTTAAGAAAAACCCTTGATTTCGGCTCAAGAACTTATGGTTAAAGTCCATAACCGTCTAATGACCCCTACACATTTCGCCTTCTCCTCCACCTTTCTTCTAGGCCTAGCAGGCCTGGCATTCCACCGAACTCACCTTCTCTCCGCTCTTTTATGTTTAGAAGGTATAATACTCTCACTTTTTATCGCCCTCTCCATATGAACCCTTCAACTTAACTCCGCCAACTTCTCAGCCTCCCCCATACTCCTCTTGGCTTTCTCAGCCTGTGAAGCAAGCGCCGGCCTCGCACTACTTGTTGCCACTGCCCGCACCCATGGAACAGACCGACTCCAAAACCTAAATCTTCTACAATGCTAAAAATTCTCCTTCCTACTATTATGCTTGTTCCCACTATTTGAGCCATCCCGGCCAAACACCTCTGATCCACCGCCCTTTCCTACAGTTTAATCATTTCTTTAACCAGCCTAATCTGACTAAAATCATCCGCAGAATCAGGCTGATCCTTCCTCAGCCCTTATATAGCAACGGACCCCCTCTCCACCCCCCTTCTTGCACTAACCTGCTGGCTTCTCCCCCTGATAATCCTTGCAAGCCAAAACCACACAGCGTCCGAACCTTCCTCCCGCCAACGAACTTACATTACCCTCCTTACATCCTTACAAATCTTTCTCATTATAGCCTTCAGCGCAACCGAAGTAATTATATTTTATATTATATTTGAAGCTACCCTCATTCCAACCCTTGTAATCATTACTCGTTGAGGGAATCAAACAGAACGACTAAATGCGGGCACTTATTTTTTATTCTATACACTAGCAGGTTCACTCCCTCTGCTTGTCGCCCTCCTACTGCTCCAAAACAGCACTGGCACCCTATCCCTTCTAACACTACAATATGTCCCCTCCTTGCAACTCTCTTCTTTCGCCGACAAGCTATGATGAGCCGGTTGCTTGCTCGCCTTCCTAGTAAAAATGCCCCTCTATGGGGCCCACCTCTGACTTCCCAAGGCACACGTTGAAGCCCCAATCGCTGGCTCCATAGTACTAGCCGCAGTCTTACTAAAACTAGGAGGCTACGGAATAATACGGATAATAATTATACTAGAACCCCTCACCAAAGAACTTAGCTACCCCTTCATTATCTTCGCTCTCTGAGGAGTAATTATAACTGGTTCAATCTGCCTCCGCCAAACAGACTTAAAGTCCCTAATTGCCTACTCCTCAGTAAGTCATATGGGGCTCGTAGCAGCAGGCATTCTAATCCAAACACCCTGAGGTTTCACAGGCGCTCTCATTCTAATAATCGCACACGGTCTAACTTCCTCCGCCCTCTTTTGCCTAGCTAACACAAACTACGAACGAACCCACAGCCGAACCATAGTATTAGCCCGAGGCCTCCAAATGGTTTTACCTTTAATAACCGCATGATGATTCATCGCCAGCCTTGCAAACCTTGCCCTCCCTCCTCTTCCAAACCTAATAGGAGAACTCATAATCATTACCTCCCTACTCCACTGATCCTGATGAACAATTGCACTCACAGGGGCTGGAACCCTAATCACCGCAGGCTACTCCCTGTACATATTTCTTATGACACAACGAGGACCCCTACCAGCACATATTATTTCCCTCGACCCAACACACTCCCGAGAACATCTTCTCCTAGCCCTTCATCTCCTACCCCTAATTCTTTTAATCTCCAAACCCGAACTAATTTGAGGGTGGACCGCCTGTAGATATAGTTTAATAAAAACATTAGATTGTGATTCTAAAGACAGAGGTTAAAACCCCCTTATTCACCGAGAGAGGTTGACAACAACAAAAACTGCTAATTTTTGCCTCTTAGGTTAAACTCCTGAGCTCACTCGCCCCGCTTCTAAAGGATAACAGCTCATCCGTTGGTCTTAGGAACCAAAAACTCTTGGTGCAAATCCAAGTAGCAGCTATGCACCTCACCTCCACCATAATAACCACTAGTCTAATTCTTATTTTTTTATTACTTGCATCCCCAATCCTTTCCTCCTTCTCCCCTGCCCCCCTCCCTCCCAACTGAGCACTAACCCAAGTTAAAACAGCAGTAAAATGAGCCTTCTTTACTAGCATCCTCCCTCTCTGCCTCTTCCTTAACGAGGGCGCAGAAACAATTATCACCAGCTGAACTTGAATAAACACCCACACCTTTGATGTTAATATTAGTCTTAAATTTGATATCTACTCAATTATCTTCACCCCCGTCGCCCTCTATGTCACCTGATCAATCTTAGAATTTGCCTCCTGATATATACATGCCGATCCGAACATGAATCGGTTTTTCAAATACCTCCTAATTTTCCTTATCGCCATGATTATTCTTGTTACCGCAAACAATATATTTCAGCTATTCATCGGTTGAGAAGGTGTCGGAATCATATCTTTTCTCCTCATCGGCTGATGATATGGCCGCGCAGATGCAAACACCGCTGCCCTCCAGGCAGTAGTCTACAACCGAGTAGGGGATATTGGACTAATCTTTGCTATAGCCTGAATTGCAACTTCCCTCAACTCCTGAGAAATACAACAAATATTTACTTTATCAAAAGACTTTGACCTAACTTACCCCCTCATTGGCCTCATCATTGCTGCCACTGGTAAGTCCGCTCAATTTGGCCTCCACCCCTGGCTTCCTTCTGCCATAGAAGGTCCTACACCGGTCTCTGCCCTACTGCACTCAAGCACCATAGTCGTAGCAGGCATCTTCCTCCTCATCCGCATAAGCCCGATACTAGAGAACAACCAAACTGCCCTAACCATTTGCCTTTGCTTAGGAGCCCTCACCACCCTCTTTACCGCAACCTGCGCCCTCACCCAAAATGATATCAAAAAAATCGTTGCTTTCTCAACCTCAAGTCAACTGGGTTTAATAATAGTAACAATTGGACTTAACCAGCCCCAACTTGCCTTCCTTCACATCTGTACCCACGCATTCTTTAAAGCTATGCTCTTCCTCTGCTCAGGGTCTATTATTCATAGCCTAAACGACGAGCAAGACATTCGGAAAATGGGAGGCATACATCACCTGACCCCTTTCACATCTTCCTGCTTAACCATCGGAAGCCTAGCTCTCACAGGAACCCCCTTCTTAGCAGGCTTCTTTTCAAAAGATGCTATTATTGAAGCCTTAAACACATCTTACCTAAACGCCTGGGCCCTCTTCCTCACCCTCCTAGCCACTTCCTTCACCGCTATCTACAGTTTTCGAGTAATTTTCTTCGTCTCAATAGGTCACCCCCGCTTCAATCCCCTCTCCCCAATTAATGAAAACAATTCAACAGTTATCAACCCTATCAAACGCCTAGCCTGAGGAAGTGTCATCGCCGGTCTCCTAATCACCTCCAACATCACTCCCCTAAAAACACCAGTTATATCCATACCTTTCCTTCTCAAAGCTGCCGCTCTAATAGTGACTATTACTGGCCTTCTCCTCGCATTAGAGCTCGCCTCATTAACCAATAAGCAGTACAAACCAATACCAAACCTTTCTCCCCACCATTTTTCTAACATGTTAGGTTTCTTCCCAATAATTATTCATCGCTTCATCCCCAAACTAAACCTGACCTTAGGACAAACCATCGCCTCCCAAACAGTCGACCAAACATGACTAGAAAAAATTGGTCCAAAAGCAACTGCTACCCTCAACCTTCCTCTAATCACAACAACCAACAACATTCAACAGGGTATGATCAAAACCTATCTTTCCCTCTTCTTCTTCACCTTCGCTTTAGCTCTTCTACTGCTACTTTATTAAACAGCCCGAAGAGCCCCCCGACTCAACCCCCGCGTTAACTCCAACACCACAAACAACGTTAACAGCAACACTCAAGCTCCCATCACCAAGATACCCCCACCCATCGAATACATCAAGGCTACCCCTCCAATATCCCCCCGAAAAACCGAAAACTCAACAAACTCATCAGCAGATACTCAAGCCCCCTCATACCACCCACCTCAAAATAACACCGCCGCCGCACCCACCCCTAAAACATACGCCACTATTACCCCTAAAACAGGCCAACTCCCTCAACCCTCAGGATAAGGCTCAGCAGCTAATGCTGCCGAATATGCAAACACTACTAATATTCCTCCCAAATAAATCAAAAATAAAATCAAAGATAAAAAAGACCCCCCATGCCCCACCAACACTCCACACCCCATACCTGCTACCGCAACCAGCCCTAATGCCGCAAAATACGGCGAAGGATTAGAAGCAACCGCCGCAAGACCTAGTACCAACCCTAATAAAAATATAAACATAATATAAACCATAGTTTCTGCCAGGACTTTAACCAGGACTAATGACTTGAAAAACCACCGTTGTTATTCAACTACAAAAACAATAATGGCCAACCTCCGAAAAACCCACCCCCTCCTAAAAATTGCAAACGACGCACTAGTTGATCTCCCAGCCCCTTCAAACATCTCTGTTTGATGAAACTTTGGCTCTCTATTAGGACTCTGTCTAGCTGCCCAAATCCTGACAGGCCTTTTCCTAGCCATACACTACACCTCCGATATTGCCACCGCCTTTTCCTCCGTAGCCCACATCTGCCGTGATGTTAACTACGGCTGACTCATCCGAAACATGCACGCTAACGGCGCATCCTTTTTCTTCATTTGTATTTACCTCCACATCGGCCGAGGCCTGTACTACGGCTCCTACCTCTATAAAGAAACCTGAAACGTTGGAGTAATTCTACTCCTTTTAACCATGATAACAGCTTTTGTAGGTTACGTCCTCCCATGAGGTCAAATATCGTTCTGAGGCGCCACTGTCATTACAAATCTTCTCTCCGCAGTCCCTTATATTGGCAATTCTTTAGTCCAATGAATCTGAGGAGGATTTTCCGTAGACAACGCCACCCTAACCCGCTTCTTCGCCTTCCACTTCCTCCTTCCCTTCATTATTGCAGCTGCAACAATAGTACACCTTATTTTCCTCCACGAAACCGGATCCAACAACCCCACAGGCCTAAACTCAGACGCCGACAAAATCTCTTTCCACCCTTACTTCTCTTACAAAGACTTATTAGGTTTCGCAATCCTTCTAATCGCCCTCATTTCTCTCGCCCTTTTCTCCCCCAACCTGCTAGGAGACCCCGACAATTTCACTCCCGCAAACCCTCTGGTCACCCCGCCTCATATTAAACCCGAATGATACTTCCTATTTGCCTATGCCATCCTCCGCTCAATTCCTAATAAACTTGGCGGAGTTCTCGCCCTCCTGTTCTCAATCCTTGTCTTGATAGTCGTTCCTATCCTACACACCTCCAAGCAACGAGGCTTAACATTCCGTCCTATCACACAATTCCTCTTCTGACTTCTAGTTGCAGACGTCGCCATCCTCACCTGAATTGGAGGTATACCCGTTGAACACCCATTCGTCATTATTGGACAAATTGCATCTTTCCTCTACTTCTTCCTCTTTCTCGTCCTCGCCCCTCTCACCGGCTGACTAGAAAACAAAATCCTTGAATGATCCTGCACTAGTAGCTCAGCGCCAGAGCGCCGGTCTTGTAAACCGGACGTCGAAGGTTAAAGTCCTTCCTACTGCTTCAAACAAAAGGGACTCTAACCCCTGCCCCTAACTCCCAAAGCTAGGATCCTAATTTAGACTATTGTTTGCCGGGCTCTGCCTTCGATGTAAACGTAATGCATATATGTATTATCACCATTATTTTATGTTAAACATATCCTATATATTAATACATATCATTTATAAGAATATAGACAAATATACCACATATTTGTCAACAACATTTTAACTAAGGGGTACATAAACCATAACTGAATATTTTCCAATAATTATTAATTATCCACTGAACGATAGTTTAAGACCGATCACACCTCTCACTAGTTAAGTTATACCAAGTACCCACCATCCTATTTACTTCCCATATTTAATGTAGTAAGAGCCCACCATCAGTTGATTCCTTAATGTTAACGGTTCTTGAAGGTCAAGGACAAGTATTCGTGGGGGTTTCACTAAATGAATTATTCCTGGCATCTGGTTCCTATTTCAGGTCCAATAATTGTTATAATCCCCCATACTTTCATCGACGCTTGCATAAGTTAATGGTGGTAATACATACTCCTCGTTACCCACCATGCCGGGCGTTCTTTCCAGCGTGTGGGGGGTTCCTTTTTTTTTTTTCCTTTCATTTGACATCTCAGAGTGCATACAGAAATGACAGACAAGGTTGAACATTTTCCTCGCTTATAAGAAATAGTATGAATGGTGATAAGATATTAATAGAAGAATTGCATAACTGATATCAAGAGCATAAAGTTTAATCAGATATTTAATTTTCCCCAGACTTTCCTATTATCACCCCCGGTTTCTGCGCGTAAACCCCCCCTACCCCCCCAAACTCCTGAGATCTCTAAGACTCCTGCAAACCCCCCGGAAACAGGAAAAGCTCTAGAAGTGTTTTTCGCACTTGTAATGTACAGACATGTTTGTTATTCATATATTGTTGGTGTGTATATTATACTATTGCAATATTGCACAT